>NC_058415.1:92943253-92948452 GCF_002201575.2 Neomonachus schauinslandi | reverse complement strand
CCCCTTGTCCTGCCAGTGCCCCCCACCCGACTTGTCCCGCCCGCCCCCCCTCACTTGTCCCGCACGGCCTGGATGGCCTCGGCGGCGCTCTCGTAGTTGTGCTTCTCCATGTGTCGGTACATGGTGCTCAGCTCCACCTGCCGCCGGAAGTAGATGTCCACCGAGCTCTGCTTCACCGTCGCGTAGATGAACTTGTCGGAGGGATTCCTCAGCTGCAGGGCCAGAGGACGGGGCTCGCGGCTGCTCCCGGGGCCCACCCCAGGCAGAGTTCCGCTGACCTCACGCTCCCCGCCCCCAGCCGGCCAGGCCTCACCCGTGGGTCGTTGATGCCCGTGATGCGCTCCTCCGGCCGGTCCAGCACCAGGAAGGCCGCCAGGTTGGCGGTGTAGGAGGCCACGATGATCATGGCGAAGCCGGCCCACACCATGCCCAGGATGCGCGCTGAGAAGCTTCGGGGGGCGCCTGCGGGCAGAGGACGGTCAGCTCCCGGCAGGCGGGAAGGGGCGGAGCGGGATGCGGCCGGGCGCGGCCTCACCTTCCCCGATACCCGAGTTGAGCAGGACGCCCCAGGAGAACCACATGGCCGAAGACAGGGTCAGCGCGTCTTCCTCCTCCTCTTCACTGTTCACCTTGAACCGGCCGAAGGGGCTGCGGGGCGCAGAGGGCGGGCGGGAGAGGGCGGGAGGGGCAGCCCTGCCCCGCCCCCTCGCCCGGCTCCGCCCGCCGCCGCAGAGGGAGGTGTCCGGCCCCCGGGCCGAGCTCACCTGAAGCGGTCCAGCAGGTACAGCATCACGGCCACCACGTGCACCGACAACCCCACCAGCAGCCACAGCGTGCTCTGGAAGGGCTGCATGAACGAGTCCAGCGTGCTCCGGGGGATCTCCTGCAGGTGGACGGTTGTCAGCGCCACCCGAGCTCACCCAGGACCCCACCCCAGCCGCGCTGGGCCCTGCCCACCTTCTTGACCAGAATGGTCAGGCCCTGGTATTTGAAGGGCTTGGAGAACTCGATGTACTGTGCACGCTCGTTGTTGATGGTCAGCGGCGCCACGATCATGTCCGCCTGCCCGCTGAGCAGCTCGCCCATCATCCCATTCCACTCCTTCTTATTGCTGTTGTTCACCTGTGGGGCCATACAGCCGGTGGGCGGGCGAACGCTGTCAGCGCCACTCCAGCGACAGGCTCCTGCCCGAGCTCAGCTCTTGGGTCCACCCACTCCAGACCCCATCCCAGTCCGTAGGCCCCGCCCGCCCCGCCCACCCCGGCCCGGTCCGGTCCTTCGCCAGACTGCCTCCACCCGGACCGGTCCCTCGTGGCACCCAGCAATTCACGCGTACCCGCTCTTGAGTGCCGAACTTGCCATCAGCCACCAGGTGCACCTCGTAGGTGAAGTTCATGGTGCGCGCCAGCTTGATGAGCAGATCGATGCAGAAGCCGTAGCAGCACTGAGGCACTGTGTGGCGAGCTAGGGACGCGGCGGGGGCCGTCACCGCCGAGCCCCCGGCCCCCCCGCGCCGCCCCGCGCCGCGCCCCAGCCCCGCACTCACGGCTGCCTGGCGACGTGTCGTTGGGTCCAGTGCAGATCACTTTCTTGACCGGGTCCCCATTGACGGTGAACTCCTCCTTGCATGTGCCATCGCTCAGCGTGGGCTTGACGTACACGAAAGGCTCCTGGTGGATCGTCACAATCTGCGGGGGAGGGGGAGGGAGAAGACTCAGCCTGGACCACCCACCCTAAGCCCCCAGACTCCCCTGGACGCCCTCCAAATCCCTGACGTCCCCCCCACCTCCAGCCGCTGCCCCTCTGCTCAGCTCCACATCTTCCCTGGCCACCGTCAGCAACATCCACCTGTTATCCCCTAGAGGGTCCCCAGACTACTCAGCGTTCAGAAGGCTCATGGCTTCCTGAAACACTGTCCCCTCCTCTTGGCCACTTGTCTTTGGGGTATTGGCTTATGCATTACTCCCTCCATCAGAGCCTGCTGGAATGTCTAGTCTGCCCCGCACCTTCTCTGATTTCTAAGGGATGAAAAACTCCCTGTCCCAGCCCAGAGCATGCATCCTGCCCCCCACTGCCTACCATGAGGACAGGGGTATGACTGGCATCCACCCCGAGTCTGTACAGGACCTGGGACCCACAGGGATCACCCTTATCTGATCACCTGGCCTCTCCTGGCCCTCAGCCTCCTCAGCAGTGGGCATTTGACCACCTAGCTTTGCTCCCTTCCTCTTTCCTCTGTGGTCACTGTCCTCTCTCTGGTAGCTTGCCTCTCAACCCAAGGCCCCCTTGAGGCTTATGCTGGGGTTCTCTCTTCTCCCTGTCTTTCATGGGCCCAGAGGCTGGGGGTGAGGAGGACACATATGGGACATGGGGGGCTGAACCAAATGCAACATACTGACGAGGGGCCCCAGAGGAGGTGATGTTGGAATTGGGCATGCAGAGTAGGCAGGGATCAGTTTGAGAGGGACCATCTGGCACACTGGGGAGGGTGGGTCTGCAGGGGTGGGCTGGCCAGAGTCTCAGCTGCAAGGGCGGCATTTTGACTTTTCCCCCCTGGGGGATTGGGAGCACCTGAAGGAGCTTATTGCTTTGTAAACTTTCATCATGTTTTCTTTTAAAAAATAATGTTTTTCTATTATACAAGCAATATATGTTTGTGCCTTTAAAAAATCGATGAGACCAAAAAACCTTGTACAAAGCCATCTGCAATCTGGCAGCCTGAATGGGACCATCTGGCCATCAGTGTTTGGGCTCCTACTTTCAGACTTTTAAATACGATATATCGGACTGCTTTGGAAAAGCCCACGCTACCTGTTGTGAACGATGATGACTGTGAAGGAGGGATGAGCCCAAAGGAGTAAGGAAGGGAAATTTCGAGAGGAAAGGCCAGCCAAGGAGGGGCTCCCAGAGGCCCAGGGAGAGAGCCAAGGAGGGAACAGCCTGCTATGGGGACTGCCCCGGCGGTGGGGGACAGGGCCAAAAGGACAGCGTGACTCAGTCATGGCAGGAGGCTGTGAAGACTGGGGGTGGGGGTGGGGGTGGTTAGGACTCCCCAGAGGACTGATGAGTGTGGAAGTGGCATCTCAAGAACCAGAACTCAGGGTGGAGAGTGCTCAGCTGAGGTCCACAGAATAACTACCTAGTGGTTCCTCTGTCCCCTATCAGCTCATCTCCAGGAGAGTCCTGTCCCACACGGCTTCTCTAGACTTTAGTGGAGTTGCATCAGGAGAGGCACTGGAGAGAGCCCATGGGATGGGGGGCCAGCAGCTTCTGCTCATCCCTCCACCTGCTCTCCCGGCTTCCTCTGTGGTGCCAAGTGTGGCCTACAGCAGCCAGGTGCCGGTCATTCCCCACTTCCTTCAGTCACTTTCATTGGCCTCACTGTCCCCCCACCCCGGGCCCGAGGAGTTGGATGGAGCGTCAGGGGTGTGGATGCTGGCACAGGGGGGCAGGATCCCTACCTTCAGCCTGGTGGACATCTGGTACCCTCGGGGTTTCTCTGTCTCTCCACCTGGCCAGATGATCTTCCTGTCATTGGGGATGACCTGGGGGTGGGAGTATGAGATGGAGGGTGGCCACGCAGGGGTCTTGGCCCCAGGACCCTAAGGCCCCAGCCCCCACCCCCTCATGACCCCCACCTACATGGGTGCCGTTGTAGATGCCCACTTGCACCAGCTTGCGGTTTTGCAGGTTCATGATGCTGTAGTTAGCAAACTTCCGATCCCCATCCTCATTGAACTCCACGCGGCCTGTCACCCCGTCTGCATACTTGGAAGACATCAGCACTCTGGAGAAGGCAATGTGGGCAGACTTATCAGAGACGCTCCCTTTCCCTGGCCTTTTGAGCCCAAGCCCCTTCTTCTGCCTCAATCCCAAGAAGGAAAGATCAGCAGATGTCAGACCCTCGTGCTGGGCATCTGGTGGACGGTGTGCCGGTCTGCCGGTCTGCCAGCACCAGACGGATAACACAGCTACGGTAGCCCAGTAACTCCTGAGCACCAGACCCCATTCGAGGGCTTTCTGTGGGTTGGGACATTCCCTCCCAGCAGCCATCCTTGCTTCACAAAGGAGGAGGACTAAGTCCAGGTAGGATGCAGTAGCCTGTTCACCAGCAAGTGGGGGAGGTAGGGTTGAGGTCCTGTCTTGTGTGTGTGCACTCATGTGTATGTGTGCACACGGGCCGTATATGTGAGCACACGTGATCTTTGTGTGGATGCACCCCTATGCACGTACCTGTGGCATGTGTGTGTGTGCCACACGCCTCTCTGAGCCTGTGCACACATGCTGCATAGATCTGCAGTTGCGTGTATACTCCTGTTGTGGGCACCATAACTGTTCTGCACATGCTACTCAGTGTTTGCTATTTAGTGGGGTGGGTGGATCTGGTGATGGGCTGAGTGGTATAGTGTCCAGGGTGCTGTGACGTATGTCCTGCCCCCTTGTGGCCATCCACTTGGGCATCTGGCCAATCCTGGCTCTCTACAGGCTTGGTTTCCATCCTTGGGGTCTCCTTTGTCTGATCTGCTGGGTCCCTGGAAGCCCCCTGTCCCCAAATGCAGCAGGAGCCTCCTCCCAAGGGTTGTCAGCCACCCTGTGTAGGTGGGGTGGGTCTCAGGGTTGGCTGCAGTGTTAAAAGGTGGGGTCAGGAGCAGTGGAGGCAGCCATGACGTCACTGACATTTGAAGCGTTAATGTCAGTGTTGGAAATGAGGTGGATGATTAGCACAGTGGAAATACAGGTGGTGGTGGTGGGAGATGGGGGAAGAGGAGGGAAGTCGGGGAGATGACTGTATCTGCACCTGCTGAAGAGAACTACTCCCATCTCCTGAGAGGCCCCGCCCACCTCTAGAAGAGAACCTCTCACACTTCTGGAAGATAGGCCCCGCCCACCTCTAGAAGAGAGCCCCTGTCCACTTGGAGAAGAGAACCCACCCACTTCTGGAAGATAGTCCCCGCCCACATCTAGAAGAAAGCCCCGCCCACTTCTGGAAGATAGTCCCTACCCACCTCTAGAAGAGAACCCCGCCCACTTCTGGAAGATACTCTCCGCCCACCCTTAGAAAAGAGCCCGCCCCCCCCTACAAGAGAGCCCGCCCCCCCCTGGAAGATAGTCCCCGCCCCCTCCTAGAAGGGAGCCCCGCCCACCTCTAGAAGAGAGCCCCGCCCACCCCTAGAAGCTAGCCCTGCCCACCTCTGGAAG
>NC_058415.1:92936423-92943153 GCF_002201575.2 Neomonachus schauinslandi | reverse complement strand
CAGCTCATCAATGGCAAGAACGCCTCCCCCCCCTAGAGGAGAGCCCCGCCCACCCCTAGAAGCTAGCCCTGCCCACCTCTGGAAGATAGTCCCCGCCCACCCCTAGAAGGGAGCCCCGCCCACCTCTGGAAGATAGTCTCCACCCCTAGAAGAGAGCCCGCCCACCTCTTGAAGAGCGGCCCTGTCTTCCAGATGTTGGTATTGCCCACGCAGCCCCGGGGCGGGTCGGTGATGTTCTCCTTCTCCAGTAGTTCGTGCACTGCCTGGGCCACCACTCCCACGGCGTCGCTGATGTGCGCTGACTCGTTCTTGCCATTGATGAGCTGCAGTCCGATGATGCCTGGGGCGAGTGTGGTGCGCTTAGAGCCCGTGGGGAACCCCTGCCCACCGGGACCCGGAGAGGCCCAGCACTCACCGTCCGGGGCGTAGCGCAAAGCGTTCCCTGAGATCTCGCGCTCCCCCACCAGCCACACGTACCCGGAGCCGGTCATGTTCAGCATCGCGGCTGCGCGGTACACGGTGGCAGCGTCGTCCTCGCTGTGGGGCAGAGGGCATGACGAGCCAGGACTCCAGCCCCTCCCCACCGGACCTACGGGTTCTCCTCTGGAGTCTGGGTCTGTCCCCGCCTCCCCCCCCAGCCCTGCCCTCGCCTGGAAAGAGCCCTGGGGACACTGCCGAGGTGACAGGCCCAGCCCTTCCTGGGTCCAGTGATGGTGCAGAGGTACCAGCCTGCATCGCCAGCCCACACCTGGGCCAGGAGACCGCCCCCTCCCGCCCCCGCCCCGCAACAGAGGTGAGGGGGGTGGTGGTGGAGGGTAGGGATGGGGTAATGGGGCCCAGACCCCCAGAGCTTCCAGCCTCTCTTGCTGGCCCTCTGCCTTGGTGAGCAGGGTCAGGGTGCCCCAGATGGTAAGGGATCATTGTTGATTGCTCGCTTGCTCACCAGGTGCCAGGCACTGCTCTGAGCGCTTTACACGGACTCTTGTATTTAATTATCACGGTATCCCTATGCAGCGGACATCAGTACTATCCCTGTGGCAGGAGGGGAAACCAAGGCACCCAAAGCACACAAGTAATGGTAATTGGCAGAGTTGGGTCTGTGCGTGGACAGTCGCCCCAGAGCCCATGCCCCTTCGACCTCCTGGACAAGCCCTACACGCTCTGGTTCTCCACATCCACGCATGCAAGTTGAGGGCAGGGGATGCTCCGGGTTGGTCATATGGTGGTGGGACCCAGTGCCTGGGAACTGCCCTCCGCGTTGCAGCGAAAGCTGCTCGAGAGAGATGCGTGCCGAGAGCCGCTGCCCAGCAGTTGTGCATGTCCTGCCGCCCAGGGCTGGGGCGGTGGCAGGACGCGGTGCAGGGCCTTGCCTTGGAGGCACATGTGATCCTGAGCTCTTGGGGTGTCCGAACAGGTGAGCCCCTGTGCACCTGGTCCCCGAGGGCTCCCCTTGTCAGGACAAGGATCTGGGCCTGGTGGGGCTGTGGGGGCCCCTGGGGGTCCTCCCCCTGCTCTGACCTTCCCTTCTCTACCAGCCGGGACCTGGCCGCAGATGGCCCGAGACCACAGCTGGCATTTGGCTAATGCGGGGTCCAGAGGGGATGGACGGACCATCTGAGTGTTGGGTTATTTTCACAATGACTGACTCTGGAAACTGAGGTGGCTCTAGACTCCCTAAGGGGCCTGCCCCCAGTTTTCTCAAGGGTTAGCCAGAGAGGACACGCAGACCTTCAGTGTTTGCTCTACACGACATGCTCCTGCCCGATGTAAGCCATGCACAGAGAGGTGCCCCAGGCAGCACCTCACCCAGGACCAAAGCAGAGCCTCCAGCCAGGACTGCCCAGTAGGGGCACAGGCTGCCCAGTGAAGCTGGCAGAGAAGCCCGTCTGCGTGACACGACTCAGTTCCGGGACGTCTGGCTGAGTGGACCGCGTGCACCCCCACGCTTGTGTCTGTGTGAATGGTTATGACCGGTAGAAAGGTGGAGGCAAAATCCTGATCAACCCATCAGACTGTTTTAGGGAAGTAATCGGTCCCAGAAAGGACAGTCTCGGAAGGTAAGAAGGAAGTTGGAGACACGACCTCTCTACGCTCCATAGAAAGTTGCTCAGAAATTAAGACTGGCTTCATGAGGCCTGTCCACAACATGCTCTCAAGGGCCCTCAGGCAGGAGGAACCAGTGTGTCAGGTGTAAGTACCGGGGTCGGGAAGACCTGTGTGTGCCGACCCCTTGCCTCCCTGGCTCCTGGGAACCGGGGCGCGCGGGGCGGAGGGGGCCCCATCGTGCAACGCGGGCGTCTGTGTTCCCAGGCGCCCAGGTGTGAGGGGAGGGGTACCTTCCGCTCTTCCCAGTCCGGGCAGGGGCCTTGCGTGGGTCCGAGGGCGGTGTTGGTGGTTGTATGGTTAATAGCAGTGCTCTGCCTTTGTTGGCAGCTTATGTTCACATGGGGGAAGTGCGTGCGTGTGGCGTGTGGTGTGCGTACGGCGTGTACGTGTGCACGACTGCCTGTGTGCACGGTGCGTGTACACGTATGTGTCGCGTGTGCACGTGCATGTAGGCGTGCCTATGTCTGTATGAAAGTGTGTGGTATATGTTGTGTCGTGCCTCTGTGTGTGTAGAGTGTGTGTGTGAATGTCTGTGTACGTATAGGTAGGGTACACTTGTGCGTGTGTGTGCACTGCGTATGGCGTGTCTATGGTGTGTACCCATGTATATGGGTGTGTGTGTGCACACGCATGTGTATGTGGTGTGTGTCTATATAGTGCGTGTGTAATGTGTGTTCGTGTGTGTACACACTTGGCATGTGTTGTGCATGGTGTGTGCGTGTGTGTGCGCACGTGGTGTGTGTGTGAGTGGTGTGCATATGCTCTGTGCCTGTGGGCACGTGCACAAGGTTTATTTGGGGGTGTGTACGTGTGTGTGCGCACACGATGTGTGTGTGTGTGAGTGGTGTGCATATGGTGTGTGCCTGTGGGCACGTGCACAAGGTTTATTTGGGGGTGTGTGCGTGTGTGTGCGCACGTGGTATGTGTGTGTGTGTGAGTGGTGTGCATATGCTGTGTGCCTGTGGGCACGTGCACAAGGTTTATTTGGGGGTGTGTGTGTGCACGTGGTGTGTGCGCACGTGGTGTGTGTGTGAGTGGTGTGCATATGCTGTGTGCCTGTGGGCACGTGCACAAGGTTTATTTGGGGGTGTGTGCGTGTGTGTGCACATGTGGTGTGTGTGTGTGTGTGAGTGGTGTGCATATGCTGTGTGCCTGTGGACACGTGCACAAGGTTTATTTGGGGGTGTGTACATGTGTGTGCACATGCAGTGTGTGTGTGCGTGTGTGTGCACATGCAGTGTGTGTGCGCGAGTGTGTGCGAGTGGTGTGCATATGCTGTGTGCCTGTGGGCAGGTGCACAAGGTTTATTTGGGGTGTGTGCGTGTGTGTGCGTGTGTGTGCGTGTCCCTAGAGTTGCTCTGTCCTGGTTGAAGGGGCCTTCTGGTTGTTAGCTAACTGTCCGTTTGCCCGTCTGTCTGTCTACTGGTCCACCCAACCACCCATCCTTTGATCCCCCACACCCACTGAACCTCTCTCAAGCCCCATGATGAATGAGGGGGAGTATAAACAAATTGGGAAATCACACGGAAGGATCTGGCGGGGCTCTTCCCGTAGGGCTTGTTCTGGGCAGGGCTTGCCCTGGGAGGGACCGGGCAGCCCCTGGCCTTGCCTGGGCCTGTTCTTAAACCTTCCTCCTGGAGCCCTCCCCACAGTGCCCAGGGTCAGTGGTTGGTGTGAGCCCAGGTTAGCCGCTGTAAAACCGGGGCAGAAGGGGATGAGCTCCTGGCTCTGGTAAGCGAGGGGCTCCCTGCCTTCCAGTCCAAGGAGCCTTGGTTGGCCCCACCCTCCCCAGCACCGGGAGGTGGGGCACCGGGGTCTGTGTCAGGGATTTGTTGACTGAATGTCCAAACAGACACCTGCCCTGCAACTCGGAGTATTGCTTCCTCTTTGTGGTCTGCCGGACAGCAGCATCTGGGGAACGCTCCTCTGGGCAGGGTGACCCCTGTTGTCTTTCTCCACTCTGTTGGAGCCCAGTGGCGCTTCTAGGAACGGGCAGACTGGGGTGTGTCCATGTAGGCCCTCCTGGCTATTCCATGGAGCGGGGCTCTTCCTTTTCCTAGTCCAGGGGCCTGGACTTTCCCTTCCCGGGGGAACTTAGGCATTTACAGACAGGGAGACTTTTGCTGGGTCTCATTTCCAAGGTCAAGGTGGGGGTCAGGCGCTGGCTGGCCATAGCTTGGTTTCCACAGGTCCCTAACTGGTTCCCTTCTCCTGCTGCCCACCCCATCTGCTCCAATCCTGCCGTCCTAGGACTCTGGCTCTCTCCTTGCTGTGGCCTTCTCCCCTGGGCTCACCTGCACACCCACATGTCCCTTCCCTGGGCTTTTCCCCTGAGCCCGGCTCCCAGAGTCCTGGGTCACATCTCTGCCCTTGGGCCATGTTTGCCTTCCTGAGGGCAGGGACTTCTCCATCTCCCATCTCAGAGCAAGCAGCCAAAGGTGACTAGAAGGAAGGATGGACAGGTAGAGGGTGTTGCATCGGCCAGGTCTCCAGGTATACGTGGCGGGGGTGGGGGGGCTCTCCTCGACATGGCATTTTGGAAGCTGAAACTCAGCATCAGCCCCGCAGTGCCCCTGGCCCAGGGGCAGGCCTGGGCGAAGTAGGGGGAGGGGCCCAGCCCAGCCTCACCTGGCAGAGAGAATGATGACCCGGGCCTCCAGCTCCCGCGCCTCCATCAGCAGGGCCGTCACATTCTTGGTCCCCGGGTCGAACTGCAGCACCTTCTCAGCCTGCGGTGTGAGCGGGAGTGTTAGCAGATGGCTGGGGCAGGACCATAGCGCCTCAGGGGCGAGAGTCGGGCTGCAGCTGCTAGGAGCCCAGAGGCAGCTTAGCTAGGGCCTCCGCGGCCTGCACCTGCCACCTGCACTGTGCACCTGCTTGCCTGGCTCCTGCCTGGCCTGGCCTGGCCTCGCCTGCTGTCCTTTCTTCAGCCTGCTCGCTCTCCTGCGCTCGCTCCATCTCTCTCCTGTCCTCACTTTTGCACTGAGCATGCAAGCTGAAGTGGGCCGAGACTCAGAAGGATGCGTGCAGCGGACAGGAAACAGAAAAGAGTTTTGGAATGCAACCGGGTGCAGAGATAGGGCCGACTTTTCCAAAACCACGGGAGATCCTCTCAGGCCTGACCCTGCAGGCCCCTGCAGGAGCGGCTGGACCGACAGGGGCAGGCGGGCAGGTGGGCGGGTGGGCTCCCTCCTGGGTTCCGCGAGGAAACCCTGGGGGTCCCAGAGATTCGCATGCACTTCCCGGAGAGCATCTCCTCCTGCGGCCGGCCGCGCCTGCTTCTCGGTGCAGGCCAAGGCTGAGGCCGTGGTGGGCGGGCCGCGGACACCCGCGAGGCCCGCTCCTGCCCTCTCCTGCCTGCCGCTGCCTGCCTCACGACCTCACTCTCCTCCAGGCTCAGGCCTGCGGCGCAGCACAGCCGGGCCGACAGCGGCCCTAGTGGCCGAGGCGCCGGAGGCCAGGGCTCCCTAGTCGGTGGGTGGCGTGCACGTCCATGCATATATACCTTGGGTCCGCGCTTGTTGTCATAGGACAGTTGGTCGAGGTTTTCATAGTTCCTTTTTTTACTCTGATGAATAATGTGCACAGAGAAAATATGCAGACACAGAAGAAGATTATAAACGGTTGAAAATGACGGCGCTGAAGCAACCACACCACCTCCTCGGCACGTCTGCAGACGGGCACGTACCTGGAGCTCGCAAACACCGCGGCCCGAGCGGGCTGGGGGCCGGGGCAGTGCTGGGGGCGAGGGGGCACGGGGGCCACTGGGGCTCCCGGACACGGAGCTGTGCTCTTGGAAAAGGTCACACTTGGGAGAAAGGGCGGCCCTGTCTGTGTCCCTTTGGGGTCCCACCTGCCTCCCCCACCCCTGCCATGCACCTGCTGTGTGGTCCCAGCAGTGCCCACCCCACCCCAGGCAGTCCTGAATGGGGGTGAGCAGCCCCTCCCTCATGCCCTGTCCCCTCTGTCCCTCCCCTCCTGGCATCCTCCCCTCTATCTCCCTTAGAGGCCCAGGTGCCTGTTCTCACTGATGGGTGTGTGCAGAGCCGTCGGCCCACGTGTGCACTGGAGAGCGAGTGTGATAGGACTGTGTGTGTGCGTGCGTGCGCACAGGGGTGGTGTGCATCTGCGTGCATCTGTGTGAAAGTGTCAGCCTACACAAGATTTTGGTGGGGAAAGGAGGGTCAGTGCCATCTGCGCACTCGTGTGTGTGTGAGCAGGCGTGCGGGCACGTGAGCGGGTGCGTGTGTGAGTTGGTGGGGTGAGTGTGTCTGGGGGCTACAGGCCTGTGTGCGTGTCCAGGCACGGTCTCAGGCTGTGGTGGGAGATGTGAAGTGTGAGCGGACTGTCTTGGGAATGACCACATGCCCCTGTGAGCATGGACGCACGTGGGTGGGTGTGCAGGGACACCGCCGGTAAGCGTGTAAGTGAGTGTGTGCAGCCACCGGTGGGCCTGCCAGGAGGTGACCAGCCTGCCAGGCGCTGGGGGATGCTGTCTTGGGAGGAGTGGGGCCCACGGCGCTGGTGGTCAGCCCTCCCTCTCAGACTCAGCCAATCTCCCACAGCAGGCCCCGCCAGTCACCTCCTGGCAGGCCCACCGGTGGCTGCACACACTCACTTACAC
>NC_058415.1:92917405-92936023 GCF_002201575.2 Neomonachus schauinslandi | reverse complement strand
CTCTGAGTCTGCCCTCTGGCTTCACCCACCCCAGCCGGTGCCCTCTACTCCCTGCAGGGGCCTGTGAGGGGCCTGGGGTTGGCACTAAGTTGGTTGAAGCCAGCTCTGACTTCACAGACAGAACATGCTTCCCGCCACCCCCTTGGTCTGGCCTCCCCGGGCCGCCCCAGCCTAGGCCTCCCCCCCTCTGCGGGCTCGGCCTCCATCCTAACTGAGGGGCCATGGCACAGGGCTTGAGCGCTCAGGGCTCTGGGCTGGGTGAAGGCGGGACCCTGGACTTCCTCAAGCTGGCAGTGGGGGCGGGCAAGGAAGGGGGTGGGGGTCACATGGACCCCCAGAAATGGCCACTCTGCCCTCTCTGCGGCCCCACAGAGTGGGCGCCAGGCTGGGGCTGCTGGTCAGTGTATCTAGAGCCAGGAGGGTAACTGGTCTCTTGGAGGAACCCAGAGCCCAGCCCCATGGTGGGAGTGAGGTGAGGAGGGGCAGCCTCGGGGCTCGGTGGGGGGAGCGGGAGGCCCCAAGGGGGCAGAGCCCAGGCAGAGGAGAAGGGGTGGCAGCTGTCTGTGGATGAGCTTCGGTGAGGACAATGGGCAGCTGAGAGGGGGAGGGCGGCAGGGGAGGTGAGGTCGTGGAATGCAGGGAGGGAGGGTACCGGGTCCTTTGGGGGAGGGGCACGACGCACGGTCGCTGGGGCTCTGGGGCCGCTGGGGGTCGGGGGGAGGAGGGGCGGGGCCGCGCCCGGTCTGGCTGGGGCCTCGGCCTGCTGGGGCTGGGGGGCTGCGGGGACGGGGGGCGCAACTGCAAGGGGCGGGGGCGGGCCTTGCAGCCGCGGGAGGAGGAGGGTGCTGCGCTGGGCGGGGAGGGGTGTTTGCGGAGCTCCAGGTGGTCCTGCCCTCGCCCCGCAGGGACTGACACGAAGGAGATTTCGACTAAAGGCAAAGCGAGTGAAATGAGCCGAGAACAGGCTGGGGCGGGCGCTCGCCAGACGTGGTGGTGCTGACCATGCACGATGGAAAGAAAGGGTGTTCACACACGGGCCACAGACACAGCGCAGGCAGCGCGCCGGCTCCTCCGGCTCCTCGGCTCCTCGGCTCCTCCTCGGCTCCTCCCGCCCGCGGCCCGGGCCTCACCTTGGACTCGCGCTCCTCCAGCAGCGTCTCCAGGCGCTTCTGCGCGGCCCTGCCCTCGTGGTCGTCGCTGACCAGGAGGATGATGTGGTTCCAGCTGTAGACGCGCATCATCTCGAACCACACACTGGACTGGTGGGAGTAGGGCGGCACCGTGCGAAGGAAGCTCAGGTGTATGCTCTGCGGGAACACAGGGAGGCTGAGGGGCCGGCGGGGGAATGGGGGCGCTTCCCCCACGCTGCCCTCCTACGGCTGCAGACGCCAGCAGACCCCACAGCCCGGGACCCTGCTTCCTCCCAGCTCTACCCTCACACCGCTGGGGGCCACCTGCCAGAGCCAGAGACCCCAATGCCCCTGCTGCCCCCCACGCCACCAGTCTGAGAAACAGCGCTCGGTGTCTGCCCAGGTCTCTGGAACTGTCCCTGACATGAGCTCCCCGGCTCCCTGGCGGCCTTCCCGGCAGAGCCTCTCAACGATCCGCACTGGGGCTTCGCAGGGCTCCTTCCCAAATTCACGCAACCGTAGTGTTTGCCAGAAGTCTTTACTTGGGGCCAAATACTTCTTGTCTTCAAGTCCAGAGGCTGCTGCTTGCTGACCCTGCCTTCCTTCTCTGTGTGTACATGCAACTGCCAGGATGGGGCAGGACAGGGCAGGAGCTCGCAGCAGGCTCTGCCCTCTGCAGTCTCACCCCTCCATGTCTACCCAGGGAACGCTAGTCCCACGCTGATCCTGTGGTCCTCTGAGATGTCCACATCATTTCTCCACCTGCTCCCTCTTTGTGGCCTGGGGGGCAGTGCCTTGGAACCTGAGCGCAAGAATGCCCCTTTGCCTCTGGCCCTCACAGCAGCATGGCTGCAAGGGGGTTGTGGCTGGGGTCTCGGACTGGCTCTGACCCAGGCCTTCCCGGTCTGTTTGTTGGGCACAGATTAGCCATGGATTGGGACCCTGAGTGGGGCCAGGGCGGAGTTGTGAGGTTTGGTCCTCACGCTGGACCAGGGAGTTGGGCCACAATCTGAATCTGGGCTGGGGTTCTGCCCTGGGAGAGGGTGCCTCCTTCCAGCTGCTTTCCTGGATGGAGCACAGTTCCTTCCTTTTGCATACGAAGGGACTGGTGCCAGACAGCTAAGGAGGTTGGAGGGCACAGGAAAGGGTCCCCCACTTCTCTGCAGCTGAGGGCTAAGTGCATCTGAACAGTCTGGGTGCCTCAGTTACGTGCTGGGGCTTCTAGAGCCTCAGGAAGGAGCTGTCGCTCCAGCCTCCAACCGGCCTCTTCCCTTGGGGGCCTCCTGGACAAACTTTGGTGCTGACCTCACTTTCCCCTGGCCTCTGGACAGACCCATCCCGGACCTCCCCAGACACCCCTGGCCCTGGCTGGGATGACCTCCATGCCTTAGGCAGCTTTATCTAGAACTGTGGACTCCCAGCAAGATGGACTTGGAGGGGATGAGAGACTGGGAAGCCCCCAGCACGCAGCCCCTCCTCTGGCCCCTCCTGATCTGTATGCATGTAGCCTAAGGTCTGGAGGAAGATGTGGAGCAGGCTGTGGGGCCCTCCCAGCCTCCTGGTGGTTCTTGGCTTCCCCAGCTGATGAGTTGTCCCAGGATCTCCCACAGCAGATGCTGTGGGAGAGCTGTGTGGCCTAGAACGAGTTCCCCACCTCTATGGGATACCAGCTCGGTGACCTCTTGGCTCCTCCAGCTGCTGTTCCAGGATTGCATGGCTCCAGCCAGACCCCCATTCCCCACCCGGGGGCCACAAGAGTCCTATATGCTGCTGAGTGTTGGTGCTTGCAGCCCCAGGGCCTGCAGACCCCAGTATAGCTTTTCCTGCCATGAACTGCCTCCTCCATTACCCTGCACACATGCGGACATCTTTTTCACTTGTGCCCTGCAGCGGGAAAGGCTGGGACCCACAACCTCATGGCTGTCTGGTGCACCCCTTCCAGGCTTTTCCTACCCTGACAGTGCTCCCTCCAGCTCTCCAAAATCCACCTGTCTGTCCCTTCTCCCGGCCATGGGAACCTCTGCTGCTTCCGAGGGCTTGTTGTTGGTGCCTGTCGCTTGCCAGAGTGAGTGTATGTGTGTGTGTGGGCATGAGTATAAGTGCATGAGTGTGCCTGTGAGTGTGTGTGTGATGGAGCATGAGTGTGTGGGAGGGTGAACACGTTGGTGTATGTGAGTGTGAGTGTAAGAGTGTGTGTGGTGTGAGTGTGCATGTGTGAGAGTGTGTGTAAGAGCACCTGAGTGTTCATGGGAATGTGTTTGTGTGTGCACGTGAACTTGGTGTGAAGGTATTGTAAGAGCATGTATGGTATGGGTGTGCATGTGAGTGTGCATATGTGTGAATGTGTGTAAGAGTACCTGAGTGTTTGTTCATGGGAATATGTTTGTGTGTGCACGTGAACTTGGTGTGAAGGTATGGGTTTATTTGTATCTGTGAATCTGTGTGAGTCTGAGTTTGCATGCTAGGATAATGTGTATCGGTGTGTATGTGTGTGCATGTCAGTGAGTCTGTGTGTGTCTAAGGCTCTGTGTATGGGTATGAGTGTGTGAACATGCATGAATGCATGAGCTCACGTCTCACCCTGCTGCTCCTCGAGCCCAGAGCCCATGGTCTGAGCGCCTCTGTGCCTCCGCCCTCCTCCCTCTCCCCAGGGTAGCTGCCGGTGGCCCTGGGCTGCCGGACTCAGCCACTGGGTCTGAACGCAGGAGCAGAGCCAGCTGGGTCCCCACTGAGTGGTCAGGCTTACCTTGTCTGAGTAGATGGACATACGGGTGGTCAGCCCCAGGACGGGGATGCGGTAGAAGCCGGCTGTGTAGGAGACGGGGGTGGGAGTGAAGTGGTCGTTGGGGGTAGGTGGATGGCTAACTAGGATGGCGTAGACCTGTGGACACAGGGGACAGGGTCAGCTCAAGTGGGGGCTGGGGTGGGATGGGCACTGCCCTGGAGCTGGCTGCCCAGAAGCAGCGGAGGCTGAACTCAGCAGGCCAGGGGTGGGGGTATCCAGGGGCACCGTTTGTGCACACATGCAGCCCAAGGGGTACACACCCCCAGGCAAGGGGACAAGACCCTAGAACCATCCTCAGAGTCTACAACAACTGAAGGGGTGAGTGAGTCAGAGGCAGAGCAAGACTCCGGGGGCAGACAGGACACACAGGGAGATGACAGACCCCTCCCCACACTTCCCCTGCCTGGGGCCTCCCTTGACCCCTCACACTGGAGGGACTGTCCTGGGATGTGTATTGAGACCCTGAAAGGGAAGGCAGAGACTGTTCTCGGGTTGTCCCAGGAGGTACACATTGCCCCCAGCATGGGCTGGCGAGAGTGGCTGGTCCCGCATCATGCTGACGAGCACACCCACTGTCCCTCCTGGCCGTGGAGGCCAGTGCTCCAGAAACTGCAAGCTGCTCCCAAAGGTCTGCATCTAATACTGCAGATGGAGCTTTGTCGGGAGAAGCCAGGCAAGGAGTCACGGGTGCCCTCAGTCCTGCAGGTGTCTTCCAGGGGCCTGCTGAGCTCAGCCTAGTTTGAACCAGACCCAGTCCTGACTTTGAGCACTGACCACATCCTCGAGAAAGGAGAGTGCTGGGGAGGGGCGGGCAGCCTAGCCTTCCTGCCTGGACCACGGCCCCTGCAGGCAGGTCTGAAGCCGATGGCTCAGTCCTCCAAGGCAGGGGAAGGGTGGTGGCAGGGAGCAGACGGCTTGGCAACTCCCTGCCACCCTCCCGTTAGAAGGACCTGTGTCTGTCCCAACTCTGCCTTCCAGTCTGTGAGCCACAGGGCCCACCTCTTCCTGCTCATGTGGTGGGGGGCGGCAAGCTCCAGCCCCATACGTGGGGTGACGGATGTCAAGCTAGCACAGCCCTCGCCCATAGGGTGCGCCCCGCGAGGGGCAGCTGCTGCCGTCACCGTCACCGTTGCTCCTGGCACTGGCTGTTCTCTGAGGGAACAATGCTCACAGACGGCATAACTGTGAGTGGGAGGAGGGGCCCCCAGAAAGGGCCTTACCCGGACTCTCTAATTCCTCTTCTTCACGTCTCTCCCTCATCCCAGATGGGACACGTGACCTAAGCTGCTGGCCACGAAGACTTCACCCAGTCTTATCTCTCGTGCTCGGGGCTGGGAGCATGGAGGTGGCTTGTGAGGTGGGGAGGGGGAGATTTCTGAGCAAAGCTCAGCCCCAGCCTCTGCAGTTGGAGCTGTTTGGACTGGCTATCCCTTCCCGGGTCCTCACCTCCAGTCTGCACCCAAAAGTGCCCAGTCTGTGTCTGCGTGAGTGTCTGATCATACAGGTGTTCACAAGTGTGTGCTGGAATATGCGTGTGTATAAATGTATGCCCCAACATGTCCTTATATGTATGTGCATGTGTGTGCATGATTGAACCCCTGTTTGCATGTGCACCTGGGTGTGCCAAGCACTGTGTGGCCCATGAGCATGTGTGTCCATGGCTGTGCATGTGTGTTGGGCAGATGTGTGTGAGTGAGCATGTGCAATTGATTGTGTAATGCTGATGTGCATGAGTGTGTGCTATTGTAAGTCTAGGCATCTCTGTGCATAAACACAGATGTGAATGCATGCATGCGTGAGTGTGCCCGTCCACCGATGTCCAGAGATGTGCTGTGTCTGGCAGGTGAGCAAGGATGAGCATCATTTGGCCCAGTGTCGGTCCCGACTCTTACATAAAGGGCTGCATTGCAGTGATCCCGTGGATTCATTGGAATTCAGCAGGCAGCACGGCACAGGGGCGGACAGCTCTGACAGGCAAAATCCTAGGAGTCATGTCCTCCCCCGCAGCGCTGGTAGTCAGCGGGTCCCACGCTGTGCCGGACACCTCCCACATGCACAGTCCCTGCTCCCACCCTCCAGAACACTCTGCTTCAACACCTGGGTCATTTCCCATCTCAGACAAACCCATGGATGGGGGGAGGGGAGGGAGGAAGGGAAGGAGGTCTAGAAGCAGAGACAAAGATGGCCCCAGGCCCCATCCTGTTTAAAGACCTGCGCACAGTGCGTGCTTGGGGCTGGGAGAGCACTTCTGCCCATAAGCCCAGGATACCCACCCCTCACCGACACAGTGATGAAACAAACCATGAAATGCTTGCCACGCGTCTGCACACATGGGTCAGGACCTGGAGCCCTGGAACCTTGTGAGGACTGACCAGGGTGGCAGGTGACCAGTGGGGGGGGGGGAGCAAGATGCAGCAAGATGGGGAACTGGTTTGGCTGCTAGTGAGACCAGCCCTTTCCAACATGAGCCAGCTCGCTTCAGGGTCCTTTCTTAAGAGGGCTAGGAAAGAGTGGGATGAAACTGGGACAGTAGGAGGGATGAAGGGTAGAAGACGGAGGATGGTGGGGAGGCGGTGGGGGGAGGGGTAAGAGCTGCGCTGCGGGAGCCCTGGTGGGGGGTGGTGGGCACCTGGCTGGAGATGAGGTCCTCGCACACCGACAGGGCCATCTGGATGGCGTTGGGTTTGTGGGTGACGGAGGTGGCATTGAGTTGGATCTTCCAGGAGCCATGCCGCTTGTTGGCCTGGTTCACCGCCTCACGGAACATCTGCTCGTGCTTCCGCGTGCTCAGCACAGCTCCGATGTTGACGATCTTGGGGTCGCACGCGGCGCGGGCAAAGGAGCAGGAGAAAAGCAGGGCGAGTGTCAGCAGGCGCATGGTGCTCATGGGCTCCGGGCAGAGCCCTAGCTCTGGGCAGCGCGAATACGGGGCCTTCGGCGCATCCCCAGCGGGGTGTCCCGGCCGTCCTGGGCGCGCCCGATCCCGCGGAGATCCTACGTCTTCCCCCGGAGCCGTAGTCCCCGGACGTCTGCGGGAGGGAAGAGGGCACCCGAGCCCTCGGTCGGCGGGCGCTGTGCCGGGCACGCGGGGGTCCCACGGCCGCGGGAGCGGCTGGCGCTGTCCGCGGTGCTGAAGCGGGTCCGGGTGCTGCTCCAGGCGCCCGGCGCCGCCGAGAGCTCGTCGCAGCCGCGGCTCCTTCGGGGGCTTCGCTGGTCCTGGTCCCGACGCTGCGGCGACCGCGGAAGCTGCGGAGCGGCGAGTGGGGCCAGCGTCTCCTGCCCCTCCCGCCGCCCCCGCTTCCCAACACGGAGCGGCGCCTCCCGCGCCAGAGTGTGCGCCTGCGTTGGTGCGAGCATTTATCAGAGCACACGAGGGGTAGGGGGGAGGCTGTGCGCGCGTGTGCGTGTACGCGCGGGTGTGACAGTGACGGGCAGGGAGATGAGTTTAGAGAGGTTAGAGGGGTTCGTGTTCCTGCGGCAGCCTTGCGTGTCTTTTAACATGACCAAATGTGTCCTGGTGTGTGTGTGTGTGTGTGTGCACGCGCGTGCGCGCGCAGGAGTCCTCACTCATAGTCAACGATATTTAGGGGCCTGACTCTGCTGGCTGGAGACCCAGGGGTGTGGAGAGGCCCTAAGCCATGCCCCTGGGGGAGGGACAGTGGGACTCCCCTCTCCAAAAAGCTCAAAAATGGGAGAGAGACCCCATCTGCCTGGCCATGTGACTTGGACTCCCCCCAGAGGGTTGAGAAGAATAGAAAGGGTGACAGCGGCTGCCCCCATGTTGAGCTGGGTCTTCCAGCGGAGTCTGGGGTCTGGACCCAAATCAGTTATGCAGAAGCCAAAGCCAGAGGGAGTTGTGTTTGTAGCAGATGGGACCAAGGTTAGACATCAGAAAGCCCTGGCTCCGGTGAGGTGTGTGCCAGGATAGACATCCAATATCCCCTGCTTCTACTCTTCCCCTACTCTTCCTCTCCTAGTTCACTCCCAGCCCCCACCCCTCCTGCCCCTTTCCAGAGCCTCCCTTGTCCCTCTCACCCTCAGGATCCTAATTCTTTGTCCCCACACCCCTGGAGAGTGCTTCACTTCCCTAACTCAAAGGATGGCTGAAGCTCCGCCCCCTGCCAGTGACATCATTGTTTCCAATAGCAACTGAGGATTCTGCAAACCCAACTGCAAAAGCCCCCAGTAGGGATGAAGCAGGGCCGTCTCCACACCTAAGTGGTGTTCTGAGCAGCAGAGAGGGGAGAAGCCACTCCCTTCCCCTCCGGATCCCACTCCCTGTCTCCCTGCAGTTCTCACCACTAGGCTGACCCCCCGCCCCACCCCCCAGAGCCAAACACAGACACCAAGGGATATCCCTGGTTCTGAGAGGCAGGGCCTTGGCTCTTGGCATGCTCCCTTTCTCGACCCCTTCTCTCTCAATGCGAGGGAATCATTGCTGGGGGGCTAACCTACCAGTAGCCTCCTGCAAGCCCACCCCCTCTCTGCTCCAGGATTGAGGTCCACAGTGGAAGGAACATCAGCCCTCGACACATTTACTCCCCCGTGGGCTCACAGAAGGATATATTGGGGGGTGTTTGGGAGCCCAGAGCCAGCCCCACCTCCACAGGGTCTGTGGCCTGTGGTCTGTGGCAGGTCAGCGCTTGGAGGCCATGTGGGTGCATGAGGGCAGGCTGCCAGCTCTGGTGTGGCCCAGACAGCTCCAGAACACTTCAGGGAGGAAAGAATTCAGCAGGGGGCTGCAGCCAGACAGCCAGGCCCCTCCCATCTACCCCCATCTGCCAGTTGGGTGCTGGAGCAGCTCCTGCTAGCCCTGGAGAGGCAGTTTCTAAATATTCAGAAATCCGCGAGCAGGTTTTCACGCAGCTGGGAGCTTGAAACTGGCTATGGTGGAAGCAGTTACACCAGGGAAATCATCAAACCCTGCAAATCCGCGCTTATTTTTCCCCTGTGGACTGTGAGTTTGCAGCATACCACCGCCTCCCCTAGACTGCCAGTGCTCATGCTTTTGTCTCGAGTGTCCACAGGTTCCAAACGTTCAGGGCTGGGGCGGAAGCTGTGACCGCCCACCAGACCTCAGCCCCCTCCCATGACTGAGTCCCCTCCTGGGCTCTGCCCTCCATTTTACTTTGTGGGCTTCTCCCATCAAGGGGGGAGGGGTGCAGCCACAGAGGGCCTGGGTCTTGCTTTGCCCTGATAAGACAGATGAATCTGCCTGGACTTGGACCCCTCTGAATCCTCTGCAGCCAAATTCTGTAGGGAGGACTCAGGGGCCTGGGGTGGTGCCACAGGCCTGGGTGGAGAGGAAGGTACTCCTGGGGAGGGAGCTTCTCCCCCCTGAACCATGCTCCAGAAGGGGCAGTCAGTCACAGGCACAGCCCTCCTAAGCCTCAGTCGATTGGCAGACTGGCCGAGGGGTGGTCACAAAACCCAAGCAGACCACTCAGGGTTCTTCCCTGGGATTTTGGCTGGATCAGAAACTGGGCCAAGAACCCATTTCTAATCCTGTCTGGAGGTGAACCCCTGAGAACTGGGGCTTCAAGAGCCACTTGTGGACACATTCTGCCAAGAAGAAACCAGTTGGAGAGGAGGAAGCTGACAGCAAGGGAGGAGAGGGCAGAAGCTTTGCAGACGCCTTGCCCATGGCCAGCTTAGGGTGCAGAGGATGCACTTGCATCTGGTGTTCTCCTGCTGTGAAGGCCTGCCTCCAAATTAGGACTGGGGAAATGGGGCTGGCTGTCAGACATGGACTCTGAATGGAGTCAGGCTCTCCGTCCCCTGATCTGGGGAGGCCTGAGGACTCTCACAGAGCCATGCTTCAGACAACAATGATGCTAGCTTGCTCTCTTGCAGATTTCGCCTTGCACACCTTGATCCACCTGGTTCTACTGCCTGCCTCCAGCACCACAAGATCCCTCCTGTCCCTGCTCCCACCCTCTTGGATTTGTCAAGTCCCACTTTCCCCTAAGGCCATCTTCCCAACATCACAAAGTCCCCTAGGGATGACTGTGGACCCCACTGTGGACAAGACTGAGCTTCAGTTCACTCAACAGACATTTGCTGAGCACCTGCTATGTTCTGGGCACCGCTCCAAGTGCTAGGGGTACAGCAGGGGGGGACTTAGACAAGTACCTTAGGCCACATAGTGCAGCGTTACATACTCCGAAGGAAGAGAAATCAGAGTAGGAGGTAGAGCGTGATGGCGCCATGTGCTGGTTTTCACATTCTGTGATCTCTTTGATATGCATCCCTTCAAGGGGGGCCCAATGCCTCTCCCCTTGAATATGGACTGGACTTGGTGAATTTTCTACTGAATGGAATGTGGTAGAAGTGATGGTGTGTGATGTCCAAGGTGAGGTTTAGAAAGGACAGCTTCCACCTGGCACTGTCTGTCTCAGGCCATCTGCTTTGGGGCAAGCCAGCCGACTGCCATGCTCTGAGGACATTCACCAGTCCTGGGAGATGCCAGTGTGGAGAGTAACCCCATGTCAGGAGCCTCTGCCCGCAGCCAGCACTGACTCCGAGACTCCAGAGGCCCTCCAGCCTCAGCCGAGCCTTCAGATGACCGCAGTCCTGGATAACATCTTGATTGTCACATCACGGGAGACCTTGAGCCTGAACCACCCTGTCAAGCTGCTCGAGAATTCCTGACCACAGAAACTGTGAGGGACAATGAATGTTTATTGTAGTTGTAAATGCTGAGTTTGGGGGTAATTCGTTATGCAGCAACGGATGACTAACTAGGCAATACAGGTTGCTATTTTAGGGTATTCCTCCCCTAAAAGATGTTTGAGAAGACATCTGAATGAAATGAGAAAGCAGGCCAGGCAAATATCTGAGGAAAGAGTGTTCCTGGGACAGGGAATGGCAAATGCAAAGGCCCTGGGGTGGAAATGTGGCATGGACCAGAGTGAGTAAGGGGAGGACCAGTAAGGGGAAGCCAGAGAGGTGATTGGCCAGATCTTGGGGGATCAAGGAGGCCATGAGAAAGGCTTCAGCCTTGTTTTAAGTGAGATGAGAAGCCATTGGAGAGATTAGATCAGAAGAGCAACACAATTAAATTTCCTTTTCAGAAAGGATCACCTGGCTGCTACATGGGGAACCAAGCGACCAACCAGTACGTTACGGGATCACCCATGTGCCGGGCGAGAGCCGCCAGGTGATGGACATGGAATGAGGAGGTGGAGGGGCCACGAGTCACTCTCAGGTTTTTGTCCATGTGTGGTACTGCTGACTGAGAATGGAAGGGGGCAGGTCCATAGGTCTTCTGAAGTAAGAATCAAGATTTTAATATTTTTATAAAGTTTCCACTAAGCACTGCTATAGATCCTGCAAATTTTGATAGGCTGTGTTTTTATTTTCATTCAATTAGACGTATTTTTCCATTCTAATTTCCCTCATGATTTCTTCTTTGATTTATTGGTTATGTGGGAGTCTGTTATCTAACTTTCAAATATTTGGATATTTTCCAGTATATTTCTGCCATCGATTTTTGCTGTAATTTCAGTCTGGTCAGAGAACACACACGAGACTTGTTTTCTGGTCCATAATATGGTTTTTCTTGGTGAATGTTCTATACAGACTAGTGGAAATTGTGTGTTCTAGATTGTTTTTTATGTGGGGCGAGTGTTCTAATAAATGTAAATGTTTCTCACTGTGGTTCTGATTAGATCTCCCTGGTGACTCATGATGGTGAGTCTTTTCACATGCTTGCTGGCCTTACGCATGTTTTCTTTGGAAAAGTATCTATTCGGGTCTCTTGCCCATTTGAATTGGATTAATTATCTTAGTATTGAGCTTAAGGGCTCTTCATACATTCTGGATAAAAGTCTCATAGTAGATACATGTCTTGTAAATATTTTCTCCAAGCCTCTTGTCTTTTCATTTTCTTAGCATTGTCTCCAAAGTGCAGGAGTTTTAAAAGTTTTGATGAAGTCCAGGGGTGCCTGGGTGGCTCAGTCCATTAAGCATCTGTCTTTGACTAAGGTCATGATCCTGGGGTCCTGGGATCGAGTCCCACATCAGGGTCCCCGCTCAGCAGGGAGTCTGCTTCTCCCTCTGCCCCTCCCCCTGCTCATGCTCTCTCTCTCAAATGAATAAATAAGGTCTTAAAAAAAAGTTTTGATGAAGTCCAATTATCAAAGGTTTAGCTCTTACATTTAGGTCTATAATACATTTTGAGTTAAATTTTTTTTGTATGGTACGAGGCAAAATCTAAATTTATTAATTTGTATGTGAATCTCCGATTGGCCCAGCACCATTTATTGAAAAAAATGCTACTTTCCCATTGAAGTGCCTATCTACCTTTAGAACATCATTTGGCCTGGACCACCTGGGTGGCTCAGTTGGTTGAGCATCTGGTTCTTGGTTTCAGCTTGAGTCTGATCTCAGGGTCCTGAGGTGGAGCCCCGCAGTGGACTCCACACTCAGCAGGAGTCTGCTCGAGACTCTCTCTCCCTCTCCCTCTGTCCTCGCCCCCCTCTTGCGCACGCGGTCTCTCTGTCTCAAATAACTAAACAAATGTTAAAAAAAGAAAAGAAAAGAAAATCAACGGCCTGAGTGAAAAGTTTATTTCTAGAACCTCAATTCTGGTGCGTTGATCTATGTGTTCATGCCAGGACCACATTGTCTTGATTACACAGCTTTGCACCAAGTTTTGAAGTCAACTATTGTGAGGCTTCTAACTTCATTCTTTTCAAAGTTTGTTTTGGTTGTTCTCGGTCCTTTGTATTCACAAATAGATTTTAAGATCAACGTGTCAGTTTCTGCTAAGGTCTGATAGAGATCGCACTGAATTTAGAGATTAATTTTTGGAAAACTGCTAGCTTCACAATACTGAGTCTTTGGTTCCATTTATTCAGACCGTCTTTACTTTGGGGAAAGCTTTGTAGATTTTAATGCACAGGTCTTGCAGGTGCCCCTCCATTTTTTTTTTTTAAGGTATCATTTTTGGGACGCCTGGGTGGCTCAGTCGGTTGGGCATCTGCCTTCGGCTCAGGTCATGATCCCGGGGACCTGGGATCGAGTCCTGTGTCAGGCTCCTTGCTCAGTGGGCTCCTTGCTCAGATTTTATTTTTAAGTAATCACACTCAACGTGGGGCTTGAACTCACAACCCTGAGATCAAGAGTCACAAGCTCCACTGACTGAGCCAGCCAGGTCCCTCTCCCCTCATCTATTCCTGATTTTATTTTTTCTTGATCAGTCTAGCTAAATGTTCATCAATTTTGTTGACCTTCCCAAAGAAACAACTTTCTGTTTCACTGATTTTCTCTGTCATTTTTCTGATTTGTTTCACTGACTTCTTTAACCTTTATTCTTTTTGTCTCCTTGCTTTGGATTTAGTTTGCTCCTCCCCCCCCCCCCCAGCTTCTTAAGGTAAACACTTGGGTTTTAAATTTTGAGATCTCTCATCTCCTCTGATAGAACTTTTATAGTTCTATGTTTCCCTCTAAGCTCTGCTTTAGCTGCGTCCTATACATTTTGACATTTTTGTTGGTTTGTTTTCACTCAGTTGAAAGTGTTTTCTGGGGCACCTGGGTGGCTCAGTCGTTGAGCGTCTGCCTTCGGCTCAGTTCATGATCCCAGGTCCTGGGATGGAGCCCCACATCGGGCTCCCTGCTCAGCGGGGAGTCTGCTTCTCCCTCTGCCTGCCACTCCCCCTGGCTCGTGTGTGCGCTCTCTCTCTCTCTCTCTGACAAATAAATAAAATCTTAAAAAAAAAAGTATTTTCTAATTTCCCTGTGATTTCTTTGTCAATCCCTGGTTCGCCTAAAAGTGTATTGCTTTAATTTCCCAAATATTTATGGATTTCCAAAATCTTTCTTCTTTTTAATTTGCTACTTAAAAAAAAAGATTTATTCATTTATTTGAGAGAGAGGGAGAGAGTGCGTGTGGGGGGAGGGGCAGAGGGCGAGGCTCTTAAACAGACTCCCTGCCTAGCACAGAGCCCAACACGGGGCTTGATCCCATGACCCATGAGATCACTACCCCAGCCAAAACCAGGAGCTGAACGCCCAACCGACTGAGCCACCCAAGACCCCCTTTCCTCTTTTTATCTCTAGTTTTATTCCATTATGATTAAAATATATTGCATGACTTCAGATATTTTAAATCTATGTAGGCTTGTTTCATGGGCTAGCATGTGTTTTATGCTGGAGAACATTCCATATACAGGGGACAAGAACGTATCCCCTGCCGCAGTTGGGTAGAGCATTGGATAGATGCTGGTTAGGTCAGATCGGCTCCTAGCATCGTTCAAGGCTTCCTAACCCTTTCTGATATTCTGCCTACTTGTTGTAGCCATTATGGAGTGGGATATTAAATATTATTTTTGAATTATCTATTTCTCTCGTCATTTCTGTAAGTTTTAAAAACAGATTTTAGGGGCGCCTGGGTGGCTCAGTTGTTAGGCGTCTGCCTTTAGCTCGGGTCACGATCCCGGGGTCCTGGGATCGAGCCCTGCATCGGGCTCCCTGCTCAGCAGGAAGCCTGCTTCTCCCTCTCCCTCTGCTCTTCTGCCCTGTTTGTGCTCTCTCTCATTCTATCTAAATAAAATCTTTTTTTTTTTAAGATTTTTAAAATTTATTTATTTGACAGAGAGAGAGATAGAGAGAGCAGGAACACAAGCAGGGGGAGTGGGAGAGGGAGAAGCAGGCTTCCCGCTGAGTAGGGAGCCCGATGCGGGGCTCGATCCCAGGACCCTGGGATCATGACCTGAGCTGAAGACAGACGCTTAACGACTGAGCCACCCAGGCGCCCCTAAATAAAATCTTAAAAAAATAAAAACAGATTTTATTTATTTGAGGAAGAGAGAGCATGGGAGCATGAGTGGGGGGTGGAGAGAGGGGGCAGAGGGAGGACAATCTCAAGCAGACTCCACGCTGAGCGTGGGGCCCGACCTGGGACTTGACCTCACGACCCTGAGATCACGACCTGAACCAAAACCGAGAGTCAGATGCCTAATCGACTGAGCCACCCAGGTGCTCCTATTTCTGTAAATTTTTGCTTCATGTGTTTTGGGGCTCTGTTCTTAGGTGCGTATTTGTTTTGTTATACTGGAAAATGATCTATCATGAGAACAACAACCATGAGTGAACTGGAGTGTTTACACTCCTATCGGATGAAATCGGCTTTAAGACAAAGCAGTGTTACTCAAGCCAGAGTCGCACCACCGCCCGTCAGAATTTTGAAGGCGTGCCTTTGCTTTCTGGTCTCAGGGTAATGATGGGTGTGGCTGATGTGCTTCTCCTCTCTGAATTACTCCGAGACTTTCACTCATCCTTGGAACTTGGAAACCCTACAAGGATGTGTCTAGCAGTGGGTTTTGCTCATCCATCCTCCGTGGCCTGAAACCAGGTTTTCAGCTGCCAAATTTCTTCTGTTAGGCTCCAGTGATTTTCTCCCTTCTACTTCCCTCTTTTTCTTCTTGCGTAATTGACCCCCAAGGTTTCCAAGTACAGCCTTTTCGACCATCAGCGCACCCCCGGGGAGAAGTAGGAACTTCAGAACCCCAGGCTTCACCCCAGAACCCCGGAGTCAGAATCTGCATTTTTAAAAAGATTTTATTTATTTGACAGAGACACAGCAAGAGAGGGAACACAAGCAGGGGGAGTGGGAGAGGGAGAAGCAGGCTTCCCGCCGAGCAGGGAGCCCGATGCGGGGCTCGATCCCAGGACCCTGGGATCATGACCTGAGCTAAAGGTAGATGCTTAACGACTGAGCCACCCAGGTGCCCCCCCTCCAGAATCTGCATTTTAAGAAATCTGTAGGTGGTCTGCCTGCACTGGGATGGGGCTCTCAATCTTTTCTTTCATGGTACCTTTCTGTCACCACGCCCCCTTTTGTTTTTTGCTCTGTATTCTGGCAGATTTCTGCTACTTTGTCCTTCCAGATTAATTACTGAGATGTCAGCAACCATATTTTTAATATCCAAGAGCCTCTCTTGTTCGTCTTCTTTTACAGCAGTCTGTTCTTACTTAGTAGATCCAATACCACCTTGAGTCTCTCAGGGCATTTAATCCCACTGATCCTGGATTCTGTTTGCAGAGGCACTGCTCTCCTTGCTTACGTGGGCCTCTCTCTTCCAGCTGCTGGCTTCCTTCACCCCCGAGTCAGCCTTGGTTGAACCCTCCCGGGTCAGGAAGAGTGGGCCAGGCTTTCCCAGGGGGCTGCTGGGCAGCTTGTCCGCTGTTGGCCCGGCGGTCTCTCCCCTGACTGGAAGGGCTGCCGGAGCTCTGGGGCAGCAGGAGGCCGCTGCCTGAGGCTGCGCAGTCCCAAAATGCTGGGGCGAAGGGGACTGGTGGACATGGAGATAAGCTGCCAGGAAGGTCTTGCTGCCCTGCTGTGGGGCGTGTGGTCGGCACACAGCCCCAGCCAACAGCTCCTTTGGGGTCAGCCTCACCTGCAGAGAGCCAGGTCACACACAGTCCCACCCTCCCAGACACTCAGGGAGTCCAGTGAAGGTACAAAAGCCCGACCAAGGCTTGGCAGGCTGCCACTGTGAGCAGACTGCCCCCTCCCCGTTCTACCCAGTGTTGAAGCCCGAGCCTGTCCTGTATCCCAAACTCCACCTCACAATCGGCTCGGGAGGACCCCAGCTGGGACGGCAGCCCCCTGGAGGGGTCTGAGAAAGTGGGCAGTAAGATGGGCCTTGGGGTCTGGGTCGGGCCCACCCCGCTAGCATGAGGACCCTTGCATTGGTGGGCACTGGAGCGGACAGCCCCTGGGCCAAAGCATTGTGCAACAGTCAAAGCTTGCACAGGGGTGGATCAACTGACGGCTGGTGCTAAGCCCACTCCTCATGTTTGACAGGAAGATAATGAACACCTGGGGGCCAGGAGCAGGCCATGGAATGCCAGGCGGGACCCCCGGTCACTCACACAGACGTCCTCATCCCCTGCAGGGGTGGTGGAAAGAGCCCAAGCCTTAGTACTTGGGACAGCCAGACCTCAAGGACTGTTAGCCTGAGCCAAGGCAGGCCTGTTGAGCCAGGGTCAGGGGACGGGATGGGGAGCCTGGGGTTGCACACGTAGGGTCGGGATGCCCCAAAAGCTTGACACCCAGGCTCTTCTAAACCTTCTGAGCCTGAAGACACGGCCCCCACCCACTCCGAGGAAGACGACACAGACATTTCGCTTCCTCCCTGAGATCATATCTCAAGCACCTTCCCCTCTCTCCCCCATGAAGCCTTTGTGCCTGAGTCCAGCACAGCCAGCCTGTCAGGTTTGTACCTGGAGGAAAGAGACCCCGACTGAGGAGCCTCAGGATCTTGCCAGCAGCTGTGAGGGGAACAGGGGCCAGGCTGTGGGAGTGGATGCTTGGGGCGTCTGACGAGGGGCCACAAGATCACCAGACAGGGAAGATTCTGCCCTTGGGAGCTCTCTCCTGAGATGCCGGATTCGAACCCTCACAAGGACCCTCAGGACTGGGCTGGAGCTTGCCGGGAGGTGTGGGGCAGAGGCCACTGTTGTCCTGGCAGAAATCAGTGAGAGGAAGGAGGCTCAGGGCAGCTGGGAGGTGGGATGGGTGGGAAGCCCGGACGTGAGGGCCACCAGCTCAGGTGGGGTCCCCGTGACCGGCTGACCGTACAGTGTGGGAAGCGACAGGAGCGCAAAAAGATGCCATGTGGAGTGTGTGGCCCCAGGGGAGTCAAGTAGGCTGTAACCGAGGAAGGGCACTGGTGTCCTTGAGAAACAGCACCAGGGCTTGGCCAAGACACACCAGCGAGAGCAACCCCTGGCGAAGAAGGACGTGGCTCTCCAGGACTCAGGACAAAAATGGTCAGGAAATTTCCAAATTCCTAGACCTTCTGGAAGGATGACAGGTTCCAAGCTGAAACTGTGGAAAGAGGGAAGAAAGAGAACTGGAGGCCCCAACTGGGAGCTAGAACTCTCTCCCCACCCGCCTTCACTGGTCCCTCAGTCAGATGGGGCCCAGGAGGTGCCCGGACACTGCAGGGCCCCCTCTCCCCCAGCAGCCAGCCTGGGCCCAGGTCAGGGGCCAGAACTGCAGAACCACCCTGCCCCAGGCTGCAGGGGAAGGGGGGTCAGCCGGCCCCGCTCCCCACGCCGTCCCTGGCCAGCACGACCCCCGGCTGCAGGGGAAGGGGGGTCAGCTGGCCCCACTCCCCACGGTGTACGGTCAGCTGGTCACCGCTGCCCCCGGCTGCAGGGGGAAGGGGGGGTCAGCCGGCCCCGCTCCCCATGCCATCCCTGGCCAGCACGACCCCCGGCTGCACGGGAAGGGGGGTCAGCCGGCCCCGCTCCCCAAGCCATCCCTGGCCAGCACGACCCCCGGCTGCAGGGGAAGGGGGGTCAGCCGGCCCCACTCCCCACGCCGTCCCTGGTCAGCACGACCCCCGGCTGCAGGAGAAGGGGGGTCAGCCGACCCCGCTCCCCACGGCCATCCCTGGCCTGCACAACCTCCAGGCTCCGCCCAGGCCCCGCCTGCCTGGTGCTGGGACACGACTGGGCTGGGGTCCAGCACTTGGCTGCAGGCTGGGAACCCAGGGCTCCAGGACAGGCCCAGGCTGAGCAAGGAGGACCTCACATTGTTGCAGGACGGTCCCTGTGGCAACCAGCATGGTGACGACTGTCCATCGTGTCACACCACGGGAATGGTACAGGCCTGGCTGCAACTCCCGGTCCCCACTCATCTTGGATGAGAACCAGGCCAGGGCTCTGCAGCCCTGACTCACTCCCAGA
>NC_058415.1:92878939-92902405 GCF_002201575.2 Neomonachus schauinslandi | reverse complement strand
GTCCATTCTAGCGGGTGGTCCAGGAGCAGGACGAACTCGCCCACCCGCCCCTCCCAGCCCCTGCAGGGCCGGGGGAGGATCCCTGAGTCCAACGTGTAAACACCACAGCCCACCCACCAGGTGCCCGGATGCGCAGGGGGTCACGGGCGCCCCCCCGGACCCTCGGGTCAGGGCACGTCGCAGGCTCTGACCCCAGGCTGAGCCGCATGTCGGGCTGTCCCTTCAGCTCTTGTCTCCGAACACGATGTGGGGGACCCAGCGCAGCCCCGGGAGACGACCAGGCACGAGGGACCACCACGAAGCCCGGGCACCGGCTGACGGGAAGCTGTTCGGGTATTCGGAATGTAAACATGATTCAAGATTCACAGGAAGAAGGAAGAAGCCTCCTCCAGTGGACGGGAAACCCTGAATCACAGCAGGGATGGGTCACGTCTGAGGCACTGCCCACAGGGGCGTCAGGCCCCCCTAGGCGGGACCCAGATGGGCAGGGGGTGAGCCTCGGTGTTGAACACGTAGGCGTCCAGGCTGAGCAGGTCTGGGTCGTCGGAGAAGAGCAGATACAGGTACTTGAGCGTCTCCCCCAGAAAGAAGCTCTCCATCTTATCCCTGGGCTGGGGATTAAGGGGATCCTGGACGTTGCTGATGGAGGAGTAGCCGCCCGAGGGAACCTGTGCGAAGGCAAGACCGCGGGGTCACGGCTGCAGGCACGGCCGGCCCCCCACACCGGGCTCGGCCCTCGGGGTGTGGGCCCGGCAGCCGGACGGCCCCCTCCCCGAGTCTCCCTGCCTCACCGGGGCGCGTGCGGCCCAGGGCAGGGCCTGGGGGGGTGACCCCAAGGTGCACCAGGGGACCGTCCCCCCCGGAGGCCAGCCACAGTTCACGACACCCCCTCAGAGGTGCCAGCCCCCCTCAGCTGACCTGATGGAAAGCGCCGCCTCCGAAACTCGGAGGCCGCCTCCCGAAGGCTCCGAGATCACCTGAGGAGTCCAGACCCCACCGCCTCACACACCACAGGGCAGAGGTCAAGCTCTGGCTCTGCCAGGGTGGGTGGAGGGCCCTGGACAGGGCGTGACCTCCTCAGAGCCACGGCCCCGGTGGAAGGACGGGCAGCAGGGCCCCGAGCACGGTGGGGGCAGGGCCAGGTCATGGCGCCGTCGGGGAGCGGTGGCCCCGAGGTCATCCCGGGGTGGAGAAGGGCTGCCCCGGGCACACGGAGGATCCGGGAAGGATGTGCCCCGTGCACATGGGGCCCCAGCAGGGGCCCTCCCCACAGAGCCTGGTCCCTCGAGACGCGACCGAGGGACACCCCGGCCCCCACGCGCCCCGAACTCCCGAGGCCACGGCGAGCCCGCGCACCCACCCCCCACCCCCGCGGCCCAGGGCGGGGTGGCCGGTGAGGAGCCGGGCACGCCGACCGGGTGGCGGGCAGGCGGCTCACCCGCGTGTACGTGTTGAAGCTCTGCAGGATCTGCCAGCCCCAGTCCTGGTACTTGGGGTCCCCCGTGAGGCGGTGCAGGTAGAACAAGCTCTCCACCGTCTCGGGCCGCAGCAGGTTGTGCTTGTCGGCCGGCTGGGACGGGGAACACGGGCTGAGCTCAGGCGAGGCCCCCACGCGCCCCCCACACCAGAGCCCGGCCCCGGCTCACCTTGACCTGCACGTCCTTCTGGTCGCTCTGGGGGTACAGGTTGAAGTGCACGATTTCGGGGCTCAGCCCCGTCTCCATCTGGCGGTTCATCTGGTAGCAGGTGTCCATGAGCGCCCGGGCCAGCTCCATGTGGTCAGCGGGCAGGCCGTGGTGGGCGCCCAGAGCCAGCGTCCCTGGCAGGAAGCATACCAGGTGGTCCTGAAATCAGAGCGTGTCCTCACCACCGCTGAGTCTGTGGCCGCACGGGGCGGGGGGCGGCAGCACCGGGTCCAGTGCGGTCTCGGGCCTCCCACGTCCCCAGGAGCCTACGAGCCCGAGCGGGGACGCCTCAGGGTCCACTCGGGCAAGCGACTCGACTACAGGCCCAGCACTTGGGGCTCAACGGGAGCAGGGGAGAAGGCGGTGGCAGGGCACCCCCTCCCCCTCCCGGGAGAGCAGATGCTGACCCGGGCCTCCCCCCGACCCTCCGCCCGACCCCACGAACACCGATGGGGCACCGCAGTCCCGGTGGCAGGAGACCAGGGCAGAGGGGGGAGGGAGGGTCCCTGGGGGAGCGGCCAGGGGCCCATCGCAGACCCAGCTCCCCCTCAGCTCCCGCTGCCGTCGTGGAGACAGGCAGGCCACGCAGCCCAGCCACACGCCCCGCGGCCGGAATTGCATCGCTCCCTGCAACGCAACGTCCGGACTCACGAATCCGTCGCGGTCCAGGACACGCAGGAGGGTGCTGAAGCCTCCCGCCCCCGACACCCCACCTGGCTCGTGCACACGCTCACCATCTTGGCGCTGAAGCGGCCGTGGGCGAGCTCCCCCACAAAGGTGAGCTTCCTGGGCTCAGACCTGCGCAGCAGATGCCTCTTGATTCCCTCGATGGCTTCGAGGTAGTCTTCCACTAACCTGGGCAGAGCGGCAGGGCCCGTCAGCTCCGGCCAGGCGGGCGCACGGGCCCCCCCGCCCCCGTCACCCAGGAGCGGCCGCACACGCTAGCGGCCGAGAGGCCTGGCCCCGTCTAGGGTGGCGCCGGGCCAGCCCGGAGGAGGAGGCTCGCGGCCGTCAGCGGCGTGGGGCATAGGGCTGTGCCTTCTGCTCCCGAGGAGGGTCGTTCCTCTCAACCGGCCCCGCGGGACCACCCAAGCCCAGCCTCCGCAGAGCCCCAGGACCCCGACGTCCCCACAGGCTCCCCAGATGTGACGCCCTTGTCCCTGCCCGCAGGGGTCGGCCCGGAGCCGCCCCCGGGGGTTCTGGGTGGCGGTCACCCCCAGGCTCGAGACTTCGGGGATTTCCGGTTCCCTCACGAGGGTGAGCTCTGTCTTCCACACCGTGGGACGCGGCTACGCATCGCGCCGCCCCCCGGGAAAGCGCGTATTCTAAGCGTCCAACGGTAAGCGCGGGAGGCCCAGCTGTTCCTGGCCGCCTTCTGCTGGGGAGCGCGTGCACACGGTGGCCTCCGCAACCCCAGGGGGGGACCGCTCAGCTGGTGAGCTGGGGGCCCCTCGGCCAGGCGCAGACCCCGGGCCCCGCCTGGCGCGGAAGGGCCATGGGGCTCAGCGACCAGCCAGGTCCCCGGCCCTTGGCACACGGGCTGTGCTTGGAAGAAACGCATCCCCCGCGGAGGGACCGAGCGCGGGCCCGGCACGGCTGCGGCTGCCTGACCGAGACCCGGGCACCAGCGGAGCCGCGGGGACCCCGCCCCAACGCAGCAGAAACCGGCCTCACTGCGTCTCCTTCTTTCCGCCCTGGATCCACTGCTTCAGCAGGTACTCGTAGTAGCTGTCGGCCCTGGCGCCCAACGTGAACACGCCCATGTGCGTGAAGAGGCCGCTGTGCGTGTTGATGAACATGGGCACCAGCCCGTCCTTCTTCCCCGACAGCGAGTGGACGCGCCTCGTCACCTCCTCCGCAGCCTCCTGGGGCACACGAGGGGAGAGCGGGGCTGAGCGAGGGGGCGGGCAAGCTGCAGAGAGGGGCTGCACTGGCTCGCCCCCACGGGACGGATCCGCGCCCCGTGGAGGAGAGAGGCGTCCCCCAGCCCAGCTGCCCGACAGAGGCTTCTGAGACTGGCCCAGGCCCCGCGGCGACCCAGTCCGGATCCCTCACGCGTGGCCGCCTCGAGGGCCGGGCAGATGACACGGCCCCGATGACAGGGCCCGACTCATCCTCCGGACGGGGGGACCGTGTCTGAAAACCACAGCCCTGGCCCCCACGACCTCCTGCCCAGGTGCGGCCGGCTGCTCCCACTTGCTGGAGGGAAGGCAGGCAGGGCCGCTTCCGCGCCCGGACTCGCGGCTCATCCCCACGCTGAGCTCCTGTGCACCCTTCAAGACCCAACCCGCCTCAGCTCATCCGAGCTCACTGCCCGGCGGGGGCGGCACCCCACATCTGCGCTCCATGGCTCCGTGCGCATCCTGTCACCACGCTCAGGACCCCGCGCGGGGAGCCCCTTCCCGGGCTCGACCCGACGCACACGCCCACACCCGCCTCGAGCCCTCTCTGGTCCCCGGCATCGGGCTGCGGCCGCCTGACACACGTGCTGAGCTGCTGGACCAGGGGCCAACGACGGGAAGACCACCACGCCGTCCACAGGCGGGGAGGGGCCTGCACGCACCTCACTGCCCAGGACACACGCGCAGGGCCGGCAAGGACTCGGGGAATGCCGCGCGTCATCGGTACAGAAATCAAATCCACGGCGAGGCACCCTGAAGCGCCCGACGTGACGGCCGTCTCCGAAGGCTGACCGACCGACCACGCGCCGGCCGCCGTGGAAGAGCCGGAGCCCCGAGCGTGGCGGGACCCTGCTGGTGGGAGCACCCTCACACGACCCCCACGGCGCCGGCCGCGGGAACGGACGTGTGGACACGGGCCGCGGCACAGAGGAATGCTGTGGGCGCCTTCCACGCGGAAGAAAACCTCACCCGCAGCGAACGAACCGGACGCGGGCGGCCCGAGCACGACCCCAGCACACGGGCCGCTCGGAACAGAGAAAGCCCCCCAGCCCGCGGGCCCACACTCGCCGGGAGGGAGCGTCAGGGGCGCGGCTGCTGCCGAAGGGGATGCCGTCGTGCTGGCGACAGAGCGCGCCAACGACCACAGCCGGGGAACGCGGTGCCAGGTACACGCGAGGAGCCACGATTTCACTTGAATCACGACTCCGTGCTTCTCAAAGAGAGGGGAACGGCCCCCACGCGGTGCCGAGTCCAGACGCTCCCCCTCGAGGACCGCGGCACCGCCGAACGGGGCCGAGAACGCACCGACGAGAACGGCCAACCACGGGCGGTCGAGTGAGAAAAACCGCGCGCGGCTCCCTCGTTTGCACCTCACCCCCCTGCCCCCGGCGCGGCCGCCGCTGCCCCCCCACCCCGCGGCACGTGGGAGGCTGGCGGCTGGCACCCTGAGGACACGGGCCTGCAGCAGGGCAGGGCTGGGCGGGGACTCGGCCCCCAGGCGCCGCCTCGACGCCCCGGCCTCTGTTCTGAGAGAGCGGGATCTGCCGAGGAGAAACAGCCCAGGGCCGCCCCGCACGCGAGCCCGCACCTCCTGCGGCGAGCCGGCCGCACTCCCGGCCAGCAGCCCGGCCCTTCCGTACCTGAAACTTCCTACTGCCTGTGAGGCGCGAGAGCTCCCGGAACTCCAGCTGAATGCTCGTGACCTCGGCCACCGTGCTGTCCGAGGTCCAGCGGGGCGGGTGGGCGGCCCCGGTGCCGATGTTCACATCGGAGTAGGGGATCTTGGAGGGCGTCTGGAACGCAGGCATGAGCCGATTCCCAAAATCCTCCTGATACACAACACAGCGAGGAATCAAGGCTCCCTGCCGCACGGCGGCCTCGCCTCCGTTCCACGACGCCAGCCCGTCCCCCGGCTCCGCCCGGTCACGTGGACACGGGACTTTGCTGGCTTCCCGTGGCCTCGACACTCCACGGCAGCCAAACCGAGCTGGCCTCGAGGATTTCCGGGAGTTGCCCTGCAAGTCGCGGTGCCCACAGGCTGCGCGACGCCCGCTCACGTGCACGCGCGGAAACCGGGCTCCACGGGACGGGATCACGGAGGACCGGGAACCGACAGGCCCCTCCCCTCCCCCCCCCCCCCCCCCCCCCCCCCCCCCCCCCCCCCCGGGTCCCGGGAGCCCGGCGACAACCGCTCGCACGCTCACGCTCGGGACTGCTCTCCCCGCAGGCGTGAGTCCCCCTGGCGCCGGGACACTCACGGCCTTCTTCAGGAAGAGGTCGTCCCCAGACAGGTGGTAGGCGCTCAGCAGCCCGCCCAGGATGCGGATCGTGCTCTCAAACAGGTTGACGTCCACGTCTTTCTGAAAACGCAGCTTCTTAGACACCCACTTCCTGGCCTCTTCGAACTCTGCGACACGGAAGAGCGTGGGGAGGGGAGCGGGTCAGTGGTCCTAGCACGCCCCCGTGACCTCTCGCTCGGGGGGCCCCCTGCATTCTCGTGTCGCTCTTTCTCCCGCAGGCTCCCCACGTCGTGTCCTGCGGCCAGGAAGGAGCCCTCGCGTCCTCACGCGCACAGACAAAAGGGAGCCGGCGTGCACTCGAGAGCACAGGCGGTCGACGGTGCAACACGGCGGTACAGAGGGCCGCGGGAGTGATTCGGTGGGAAAACGGACCTTATCAATGCAGAAACAACCAAAGACCCGCGATCTCCAAGCCACCCGACCTGCGAGGCGTAAGGAGGCCGTGAGGGAGAGACCCGGGGCGCTGACAGCCTACCGGATCCCGTGCCACCTCCCACCACAGAGCTGCAACAGAGGATCCGGCTGCAACAGAGGATCCGGCTGGAACCGCCCCTGGACGCCGCGGCCCACGTCCGCAGCGGGTGTCCTGAGCGTCCCCCGGGCGCCCGACGTCAAGCGGCAAAGCACCTGCCCACGCCCAGCACGTCCGCTGCCGTCACCCACGCGAAGGGAGAGCGCGACAGCGTTTGCCCCCTCCCGCTCGCCCTAGAGTCACCCGAGGAGAACTTGGCCGCGTGCTAGGGGACGAGCAGATACCTTTCCTCAGACCTAAAATCCACATGGTGTCCAGGGCGTCAATCAGCGTCAGGCCCAGGCCAAACCACTCGCTGAAGGACTTGGACACAGGTTTCAGCTCGTCGTGGCCCCAGGCGAACTTGCGGTACCCGGCCCACGCGTGGCGGAAGGCATCGATCACGGCCCTCTGACGCTCGTTCGGGGAAGCTGGAAGGAAGACAGCAGGTCACCGGGACCGGCCCCGGTCAGGGTTTACACGGGGCCCCTCTGCAGCCCCAAGCTGAATGGGGCACGGTGAGGGGGGGCCCTGTCCAGGGCTGTGGGGCAGCAGTCGATGGTGCCGAAGGTCGGGTCCTCACGGCTGGACACGTCTGCCAAGGTGGCGGGGCCTCCGGGGCCTGCAAGGTCCGCCCAGCCCGGGCCCGTCCGCCTCCACCAGGGGCCCGGCGGGCACGACCCTCTGGGGGTCCGATGCGAGAGGGCCCGATGGCTGCACCGTGCCCTTTGGCTTCGGGAGTGTCGAGCGTGCCGGCTGCTGCCGACCCGGACGGGAGCGCCTCCTCTTCCAGGTGTCCCTGCCGCACCTCCTCACCCCGGGCGCTTTCAAAGAGGAAATAACGTGGAGCAGATGGCCCCGAGGCCCCACGTCGCCTTTCCGGGGTGCCCTCGTGACTGATGCGGGGCAGAAGGTCTCTGCTCTCCACACCTGGGAGGACGGGGCACGAGTTACAGAGTCACCGCGTGGACAGAACCGTGCGCGTCCGGGGCTGCACCGCACGTGTTCTCTCGGGGTCGTCTGAGGCCCATCCGTGTTGATACCCGCGGCTCTGACACGTGTCCTCCAAGCCACACGATCACTCTGTCTCCCCCACGTGCCCGGGGCCGCGCATCCCGGCTCCGGGCTCCCTCGTCCCCCTTCCTTCGGAGGCAACAGCAGCTGGGACCAGAGGGCCACAGCCCGGGCCCCGAGTCGGGTGAGCTTGCGCGAGCCCCGCTCCACCAGGCACGTGGCCTTGGCCGTGACAGGCCTAACCTCAGTTCTCCGATCTGTGGAATGGGGATACGACCGGCGGGTGACCTCAGAGGGCACCGTGAGATCCGAAGCACACAGGCTTCGGGGCTTACAAAGCACCCATGCCCGGAAGGCCTTCCAGTACGGCTGCCACCACGGGAGACCCCGCAGACCTGCCGGGAGACCCCGTCCGGCCTGGGTGCCGGTGCAGAGGGGTCGGCTGTGTCTCCACATTCCCCAGGCGTCCCGGCCCCCACGCCCCGTGGCATAGACCCAGGCGGGGAAACGGAGAAACGAGCATCCTGCCCACACGGGCGGCCCGTGGCTGCAGCGACGGGCCACCAAGGAGCCCGGTGTCATCTCCAAGGCTCTCGGGGCGTCCGCACACCCTCTCCGTCAGAATGTCCAGGTGAGGCCCAACAGGGTGCAGGTGGGGCCTTACCTGCTTGGTTCTGAATCCTGGGGGCCTGTGAGGAAGGCTTGGGGGGGGCCTCTGCCTTTCTCGAAGGAAGTTCGGTGCCGGGCTGCGGCTCAATCACCGCTCCCCTCCAGCTTCGGGGAGAGAAGGAAGAGCAATCAGCCAGCTTCAGTGCGGAGATGCAAACGCCCCAAGGTCCCCCCGACCCGGCGGGCCTCCCTGCCGCCCTCCACTCCAGGCAGGACAAGCAGGAGAAGGCGGGGCCCGCTCCCACCAGGGTCCCGCTCTGGATCCTGCCTGCTCTGCAAGCAAGATGTACTTTAGACGTTGTGCTCATTCTCCTCCTCTTTGGTTTTCAGAAACGTCAGATACGCGGGCCTCAACGTTTCTGCACGTCCAGCCTCCACTGACGCTCCTCGTACCTGACCACTGTTCTCTGTGTGTTTTCTTCCGGACGAGCGTCGCCCACCGCCTCGTCCCTCCGCTGGGTGTCGTCCTGCCTCCGGTCCTCGGAGTCTTTCCCGGGGGCTCGAATCTGCAGGTTGGGTGGTCGCCGTCGGAAATGCCTTTTAGGCTCCTAGATAAAAATAAGAGTCACCTGCAAAAACACTTCAATTGCCTGTGGGCTGCTCTTCCTTTTCCCCTGAGACGCTCCCCCTATCAGACCCAACCCCGCGGACTGTGTGAACTGGCTAGCAGCACACGGCCCCAGAGGAAATTCCTTTCGTTTTTCATCACAACACACAGATTTGGCCAGGAGATCCTGACTCGCCATCTCCTGGCCCCGGCCGACCGGGATGGAGACTGTTCCAACGGGCTGGCGTGGCCCTGGATGGCGGGTTAAATTCCTGGTCCGGGATGCTTCCAGGCTGTCACAGACCCTAAAGGTAGCAAGACAGGTTCAGGACACGTCCCCGTGGATGGAGCCGGAGAGAACACTGTTGTGGGCCTGGGCCCTGGGTTCCTGCACTTCATCCTCGAACGCTGTGGCGAGGGACGGGCGCCGGGTCCAGGGACAGAGGGTAGGGGCCCGGGAGCAGCCAGTCCTCAGCAGAGGGAGGGCTGGGAGAGGCGCCTCCTCCAGAGGACAGGAAGGAGGCCCCCTTGGGAATCGGAAAAAACCTGTGCTTCTCAGTAGCCACAGAACCTGGGAAGATGTTCTCGTCGTAAAGACACCAGTGACAGCGAGCTGGGACCCCCGTGGCCAGGAGAACGGGGTCTGGCCGAAACAAAGCACCGAGGGGGGACCGTGCTGGAGTCCGAGCAAGAGAGAAAGTGCAAGTGGCCTCCACAGGGGGCTCCCAGTCCAGAGGCCTGGACCAGGGGAGACGTGCATATTAACCCCTTAGCGCCCAGGCCCCTGCTGGACACCAGAGACTGGATCACGGACCTCCCGAAACACCTCTGGAAGCGTTTCAATGGGGAAACATGCCTGGCTGGCTCTGCTTTCCTTACATTTACGGGAGAGTCTGTGTGCAAAGGAGTGGCCAAAAGAAGGAAAAGAGATGCCTGTTGGCTCTACGAGGGAAAAGACCCGCTTTTTCACCCACAGCCCCTGAATGGGACAGTCTGGAGAGTGGCCTCCTGCTGCTCGCCAGGGCAGCCCCGTAGGGCCCGGCCTGGACCGATCCCGGCCCCCTGCCCCGTCCAGACCCGCTGAAGCTTCGACTCCCTGAGCAAGCCCAGCCCCCCTTCCCTTGGGCACTTTCATTCAACTCAAGCCGGGCTCTCCTGACTCTACCCAGAACCAAACGGATTCTCAGCTCAGGCTGCAATTCAGTGTCCCACCCTCACAGAGGCTTCCCCGAGAAGCCTGGGGACCGGCTCTTATCCCTCACGGCAGCCACCGCTCTTTTCCTCGCAGGATGTCCGCCACGGGCCACCTGCCTGCTCCCCCCAGCCCGCAGCTCCTCGAGACAGGGGTCGGGTCTGTTCTGCTCACCAGCTAACCCAGGATCTGGCACGCTAGCCGGTGTTCAAGAAGAACGAAAGAAAGAGTATTCCTCTTTCCTGCCCCAAGCGTCATCCTACCGGCTCAGCACAAGGAGCGTGCGAGGCTCCAGCATCGCACAGATGCTGAGAGAAAGAATTCTTCCCCGTCTGCTTGAAACACCACATACTGTTTTGAAACGCCCGCGTGTCGGACCCGGGCGACGACCCCACGTGTAGTTGATCCACAGTACCTGAGGTAAAACCCCTGGGAAGTTTTCTGGATTAGCATCTGCTTTCTGAGGAGCTGGCAACACGGGCGGATCCGCAGGTCTCACCTTCTGCTCTTCTGCTGACCGGCCGTTCACAGCTAAACAGGAGAATGGGTTTGATCCCCAACAGGCCACACAGCCTGGAGGAGACTCAAAGCCTGTCACAGAGCACGTCCAGGCAGGCGTGATGCCTTACGAAAGGACACCAGTGACCAGAGAAGGTCCAAGGACGGCCCGAGGGAATCAAACCTTTTTCAAAGCCCTTGGCGGTTCTGATCCTTAACCCTAACCCACACCCCGCAAATACATGGCCTTAACCTCTTCCCTTCCAGGGACTACGAAGGGTTGCAAGCGGGCCACTGGCTTGAGCCCCCTGCAGCGGCTCCTCAGCCTTCCTGCTGAACGCCAGCCAGGACCCAGCCAGGACCGTAACAGAGAAATTCACCAGGATTCTCTACTTGCTCGCCAGAACCCTGCCCGGGCCTTTCCACACACACACGGGAACACGTGTGAGGAAGTTCACGGGGTGTGTCTGGACCGAGCTTGCGACCTCAGGACCTCCACTTCTCTGCGAGGCAGAGGGGACGGAGATGCCGGGACTTAACACCAGACGCTAAGGAAGCAGCCCCACAAGGGGAAACTCACAACCGTGTTCTGGCCACGTGGATAAAAACGCTCTACCCGCTGACCTTTCAGGTGGACTGCCAGACCCTCCTGCCCGGTCGGCCCTCAGTGACACACACAGGTCACGTTAAGGCACACGTGTAGCTCATACCTCTCCACTGGTCAGCCACGCCGATGTAGGACACGAGTCCACAGAGCATCAGAAACGTGAGCAAGAAGAGGATCACGTTCCGCTGTAATCTCGACAGCTGCTTCCATTTCTAAGGGGGGGGTGGAGAATGAGGCCTTTGACTGAAAGCGACACAACTGGGAACCTCTCCGACCGCTGCCAGTTCAGAAAGGACAACCAGGAACTCCCCAGGCCCGGTTTCGGCACCGGGGGAGGTGCCCTCTCGCCAGGGACGGGCGAGCCGCCGCACGGGCAGCGCAGAGATGCCCGCAGCCGGCGCGCGCCGGCTCCGATCGCCGGCGGGACCCCGCACCTGCCCAGACGTGGGGCGCGGACGCCCCGCAGCCCGAGACCGCTGGGAACGCTGCCGAGCGGGCACAGGCTGGGCTCCTGCCTCGCCGCCCCGAGGGACAGCTCTCAGCGCGGGGAGCCGCGCGCCGCCCCCACCCCGCGGAGCTCGGGCCCCAAAGACCGCTGCAGGCCGGCTCCATCGCCCCCTGGGCCCGGGACCCCGGACCCCGCGACCCCGGGACCCCGGGCTGGACCCTCACCCTCCAGCACGAGCGCCGCCGCCAGCTTTTGCTGCCGTCGTAGCTCCGGCCGAGGCTCAGCGTCACCGAGATGAAGTCCCGATGCGGCGCCGGCGGCGGCGTCGGATACATGACAGCGGCGGAGGCGGCCCGGGCGGCCCCGCCCACTGGCGGCGTCAGGAGGCCGGGCTCTGAGACGGGCCGGGGGCTTCGCTGGTCCGACACCCGCGGGCAGCCATCGCAGCGCCGTCAACACCCCGCCCATCGCGTGCGCGGCCAATGCGCCTGCGCCGCGCCTTCCTAACCCCCACTGCGCCTGCGCCCGCCCTCGCGGTCCCTGCGCGCGTGTTTACGTCCCACTGCGCCGGCGCACGGCCGCACCGTGACCTCACGCCCTCAGCGCTTGCCCGCCCGCGCCTGCGCACAGTGTCCCGCCGGCGCGCAGCCTTGGCCTGGGCTCGGGGGGGTCTCTCGGGGACCGGCCGGCGCTCCGCGCCCCCTGGGCGCCCCGGGGCTCGACTCCGCGGCCCGGCAGAGTCCCCGGCCCAGGCAGCAGGCGGAGTCGGGGCAGGCAGGGCGGCGGCCCTCCGGCTCCATCCTCGGGGCCCGATGGCCCTCGGGGCGCGCTGACGACCGCTGCAGCGAGCGGTGCGCGCGGTTCCCTTCCGCGGAGGCGCGGAAGGGCGGCGCAGGCCCGTAGCGCCGAGGGTCTGCCGGGTCCGGGCCCTGCCCGGTGCTTGCCGCCTCCGCACCTCGAACTCGGCCCCTGCGCGGCGCTCTGCGGGCCAGGCTCCTTGGGTGAGCCCGCCGCCCCGCAGTCCCGGCGGCAGCATTTCTGCGTGTGCGTCCTGCTCAGCACCTGGGCTAGTCTGAGCCTGCCCCAGAGAGAGCCTCGTGCTCTCCCGTCCCCGTCCCTTCTAGAGACCCCCTCCGCCGGTGTCTCCCCACACCCAACTCCGCTGGTGGCGCCAGCCGTGCCCGAATGCCTCCTTCCCTGCACGTCCCGCTAGCAGGCAGACGGTGGGATCTGGAGGGTGTCACCAGGCTCCCAAGCTGAGTGCAGGAGCCCTCCCCTGGAGCGCTGGCTCGGGGGGCAGGTTCTGGGCCCACCCCCGGGTGTCTGACCCACTGGGTTGTCTCCGGCCGCTCTGAGACCCTGGCGAAGAGCTGGGCGGGAGCACGAGGGGATTCCCGGGCAGCCCAGAGCCGGAGCGGCTCGGGGTGTGGACTCCTGTTCCCTTGCAGGGACAGAGCCGGGAACACCAGGTTGTCGTTCCCACGACGTGTGCTGGTCAGAAACTGCACTCGCCAGGCCAGGGGTCAATCACGGCATCTTGAGTTTATTGGAAATCCGCCCTCCTCCCCACCCCCGCTGTCATTCTGTGGGAAATCAAAGAGTTTGTGGCAGTCTCTCAAAAGCCAGGGGTGTCGTGATCGGTGGTCTGGGGTTAGAGGCTCTAAAGGTAGCCTGCGGGACAGGCAGCGTTGTGGGGAGGGGCCCATGCTGCCTCGAGTGCCCAGGAGGCACAGGAACGCACACCTGTGAGAAAGCACTTCAGAGCCCTCCCGGCGTTCCTGGTTTGGTGGCGCCCCAGGATCTTGTAAGCTGCCAGTCCCTCAGGACACGGTGAAGGGCCCCGGGGACCCCTCTGTGCTATGTTTGAAACTCGACGTAAAGGTGTAATTACTTTCAAGTAAACCGTGCCCTTCAAAGCAAGCTGCTTCATAGTCTTTTCCACCTAGTGTAGAAAAGAGGTTGCAGGGTTGCTCAGCTGTGGGCAGGACCCCGGACCCGGACCTCCACCTTGGCCGACCCTCCTCTGTCCCAGGCCCTCTGCTTGTCTGTGGAGCAGCTGGGAGAAGGGTCCTAAGGCACACGGTTCAACTCTGAGGTTTGCAAAGGGCGGGCAGGACCTGGGTGGGAGCGAAGTCTTCCTCTGGGCTTTGGGCGGGGCCCTGCCCCTGCCCTATTGCCCAGGTCAGTGTGCATGGACAGGTCTACCGCCCCCTGCAAGCTGCTGGGGGAATCAGCTGCATGTGAACCCGCTGTCCAGGGAACGTGCTCCCCCTGGGGAGAGCACAGCTTGCACGGGGGTGTGGGCTGCTGTGGAGGGGGTGGGGGCAGGTGGCCAGGTTTGGCAGCAGGCTGCAATTCATGCCGCTGTCCACGTCAGTGGGGAGGTTGGCGCCCCTCTGTTGCTCTCCGGAGGAGAAAGAAGGCACGGGGGCCCGGCGCGGCAAGGCCAGGCAGGGGCTCAGGGCCTGGGCCTGCGGGTTTCCCCCAGCCTCTGTCAGGGTGCGAGGGTGCAGTGCAGGGCTTGTGGACCCATAGGTGGGGCTGGGGCTCCAGAGAGCGCGGGACGACGTGAGCACCGAGACCTGTCGGAAGCTGCTGGCAAGCTGGTCGAGGGCTGGAGCTCCCTGGCTAGTCATATTTCAGCTTGAACCACCATGTGAGGCCACTGGCGTTGGTCCCGCTGGTTCTTGGCAGAAGCACGTACAATTCAGCAGCCCGAACCAACCGTAGACGGGGCCGAGCAGCCGGGGCGTCCGAGGGAAATTGAGAGGATCCAGCTTTAGGTGTGCAGGCTGCGTGTGGGTTGGGGGTGGTGGGAAGTTGGGGGGCTGGGCTGCGAACCCTCCCCCAGCCTCACCGCAGGTACGGTTCAGCTGCTAGAGGGAGGGAGGGGGCGGCGCCTCAGACGCGGTGCCCTGTGAGGGAGAGACGCCGCCCCCTCCCTCTCCTTGCCTCTTCTGTGCCTCTGCAGGAAAGCTGGAGCGGCTGGCGCTCCTCAGCAAGCGGGTGTGCGTGTAGGGCTGGACGTGCCATGGGTCCTCCGGGGGGCCTCTGTTCTGAGCGAGGACGCCACACCTCTGCCTCCCGCCCACACCCCACAGCCTGGAGCGCAGACAAAGAGCCCTTGTTGGTCCCCAGCCCGCCTGGGGTCATTTCTGTCCACGGTACCGGTGATGGGAGGGGCCCCACCCCGGTGGAGGTGGTGGAGGTACCCGTGTCCCTGCCCCTCAGGCCCCCGGGGTTGGCAGCTCTGGGAGTGAGTCAGGGCTGCAGAGCCCTGGCCTGGTTCTCATCCAGGATGAGTGGGGACCAGAACTCCCGGCCTCGCAGGTATTTCTCCAGACCCTGGAAACAAGAAAGTCATCATGGCCTCATATTCACCTCTCAGTCCTTAAGGGGGTACAAATTCACCTCGAGCCAGGGTGGGGTAGGGCCAGAGAGGCTTCCAGCAGCAAGGGTTGGATGCCACTTCTAGACCTAGGCCCTTATGAGACCTTTGGGTAAGCTCAGGCCAGATCTTCTTAGAGGGTTGGGGCCAGCATCCCTCCCTCAGCAAGGCTCCCATAAAGTCTTCCTGGCCAGAACCCCAAACTCTGACCGCACCTGATATCCTCCTGGCCCCTCCAAGACCTATGAGGGCCTCTTGATTCGTCACCCACTCCATGTCCCGGAAGATCCTCTGTAACTTACCAAACTATTTCCCCTTAGGTAAACTGAGTCAGATCTCCGACTTTCTACCCCAGCACCCACTTCTCCCCAGCCCCCGCCCCCGATCCTGCATGCCCTACCCCAGAAAGCCCATGTGGGCCAGTGGGCGCTCACCTCTCCAGAGTAGGACACCAAAGGCGAGATCTCACAGATTGCGGGGGGCTCTCTGCTGCCGGGCAGGCTGTGGGAACCCGTGTGTCAGCACATGGTTCTGGGCGCATGTCCTGCGCTGTGCTTGCCCAACCCCGCTCCCCACATTCTTCGCTCAGCTATACCCCCCCCTCTGCACACTCAGAGCCCTCAGCACACTGCCCCTGCCCAAGTGACAGGCTCTTATTTGAGCAGGAAAACACCCCTCAGCCCGCAGGCCCCCACACAGCACCTGGGCTGCCAGATTAGGTGGTGGCTGCGGATGCCTGAGGACACAGAAACCTCACGTCCTTTCCTTTGCCAGCCCTAAAGAGGGACCTGCCTTGCTATCTTCCAAATGTCACGCCTAGGTCTTGGCTTCAAAGCTTATGAGTGAGTCAGCAAGGGTGGCAGCCACCCAGCTCGCCCCGGGGCCCTGAGCTGACCTCAAGGGGCTGGGCCCCAGGCTGCAGGCAGTCGCTGTATGGCCGGGCAGGGCACCGGGCCACCTGCACTCAGCATGGTGTGGAGCTCGAGCCCCCGCCGCAGCTCAGACGGCAGCACAGCCTGCAAGGCCCTGGGGCCGGGGTCTGGAACCGGACTCCCTTGTCCTTGGGAGGGCATGCTGAGGCCCACACTCACCTGGGCGGTTCAGGGAGCCGGGCCCCACAGGCATCCAGGAAGTGGGCCCCTGCCTGCAGGGCCCAGCGGTAATGCTGCGTGAGCAGGGCGCACCGAGTCGTGGCGGGGTTGTCCCTGGCAGCTGAGGCAGCATTCTTCAACGGAGAGAACTCCTCCTCCCGGGACACCTCAAAGGCCACAAAGCTCCTGTGCGGAAAAGAACTAGTGACCCGAAGTCCTGGCCCAGAGGCCCCGGTCCTGGGCAGGTGAAGGCTGTTCCGGGGTTCCAGTGACTACGTGGGGGTCGCCTCCGTGGAGGAGGCCCCAAAGGCACTGCATGCATCTTTGCCCCTGAGGTCCCTGGGGCTGCTTGAAATCCTTCCATTCCCACCAGCCAAACGCCCAGATCCTGGGACCCCAGGGTGAGGGCCACATCCCCTGGGAGTCCCCCAGCCACCTGGCCTGGAAACAGCCTCCTAACCCCAGGCCAGGAGCAGACAGAGGGCTCAGGAGGGGCAGGGGTGTCTCCCAGAGTACAAAGCCCCACAGATTGCAGCCACCCCAGATGCTGCCAGGCTCACACCACAGGGGCTACTTCCTCTGGCCTTCTCCCTGAGCCTGCCTACAGCCCCTACTCCCCACTGCAAAGGGGCGCTCCCACTGTGTCCCCCGCAAGCCTCCACTTCCCGGCCCAACGAGGCCTCAGAACCCACCACCAAAACAGAGAGAGGGAAGAAGGAAAAAATAAATGACTTCTGCCACTAACTTAGCAAACTGGAACACATCAAACACAAACTTCTCCATCTTTATCCCGTTTGGTTTTATCGGCTTTACCGGATTTCCCTCCTCATCCACGTATGGGACCTTCTTCACAGCCACATGCGGCTTCAGCAAGGGCTCAAACTCGCTGGGGACACAGGAGGACAACAGAAGGAAAGACCGTTCAGACGGGATGCCGCCGGGAGCACCATCCCTACCTCTCTGCACACCCAGTCAGGCAAGACAGCTGGTAGGAGCGCTGGCGCTGAGCCCGGTCTCCGGAAGGGCACAGGCATCTCCTGCGCGCCCCGCCCAGCCCGAGAGAGAGAGAGAGAGAGAGAGAGGGAGGGGGAGAGAGAGAGAGAGAGAGAGAGAGACCCCAGTGGCCACATCCCCGCCCAGATGAAATGGCAGCCGGTAAGCCACAGGCTAAGGGGTGGTGCCTGCAGGCAACTGCCGCGGCATGGGGAGAAGAGCAGGCCGATGTGGCCCCAGAGCCTCATGGCCGCAGCTGCCAGGGCTCTGGGGCCCCTGGCTTGTTGAAATGCAGGGCCTTTCTGCAGCCCAACCCACAGCCCCACTTGGCTCAGATCACTGTGGGCCAGCTGGCCCCGGTCAGTGCAGGCTGCAGGCCACTCTTGCCAGCACCTGCGGCCACCTGCGGAGCACACCTGCTGACCATCTGGAGGAAGTCTCGGGTGAAGAAGTGGTTGCAGATGTTGCCCAGGTTGTAGAGCAGGCTCCCATCGGGCCCACGAAGCTGCGCAGTCTCGGGGCTGATCTCGCTGTACTCCACCACCTGGGGGACCCCGTCCACCTGGCACACCACACCCACGGGCTCCTCGGGGTACGCCTTTTCCACCACCTGCAGCCAAGGCCCGGGCTGGGAAGGCTGGCTGGGGCGGGGCCAGATGGACGGGGGCGGGGTGGGGCGGAGGGGGCGGGGCAAGGCCGGCAGTGCGGGCTCACCTTGGCCCCACAGTCTGCGCCTCGAAGCACGCAAAAGCCGATGAAGACGGGGTCAGCCAGCCGCACGAGGATGTTGTCCACACAGTACACGTGCACGAACTCCACTCCCCGACGCCCCATGTCCTCTAGAATCTGGTGGTCTGACAGTGCACAGTACAGCCCCCCGTTGCCATCTGCAGGGGGAAGGGGGACCACTCTTTGGAGGGCTGCCGCAGGGCTTCAGCCATCTAGTCCCGGGCATGCTGGAGGCAGGGGAGGCCCCTGGGGCTGGACCTTGTACCTGAGGCGGCTCTCCGTCACTATCCAAGTAGCCCTATGGTTGTTTCATGTGACAGATGGGAACCACGGCCCAGAGAGGAGAGGCCATTCACCCGGGACCACACAGCCTTCAGGCACACGATTCTGGCCTCTGCCACAGTCCTCCCGACCTCTAATTAGCTCCTTGTTCTAGGCCAGGCAGTCCTTCCCTGGCTCAGGGGTGGGACATACCTGGGGCCATGGCAACCTTGTCTTTCTGCTCCAGGATGGCCCTGCCATCAAAGGTCACAGCAGGTAGCATGCGCTGCTCAAACATGATCACGTTGTTGGGGTCCAGGTGGAAGAAGTCACGCTCCTTGAAGAACTTGGCCGTGGGCCCCAGCGTGAACTCACTCGTCATGATGTACCTTCAAGGGGAGGCAAGGCTGAGCAGGCCAGGGTGCGACAGGGGCTGGCCCTGGAGTCCGGGTCTGGGTGTGGGACAGGGTTGGTGCTACAGGGGCAGGGGGTCATTCTGGGGACAAGGTAATGCAGAGAAGGCACACCAGGGGATGGTGCAGCGGGTCCCATGGCGCTGGCCAGCAAGCTGCTCCACCCGCTGAATCCGTTCCGCCTGCAGCTGATACAGGGTCTTCTGGCTGGGCAGCCCCACCTGGTACATGCCTTTGGGGTAGGTCACGCCCAGGCGAGTGCCCTGCCCCCCGGCCAGTAGCAGCACGGCCACCTTGTTCAGGGCGATCTGGCGGAAACCTGGAGGTGCAGGGTGCCATGAGGGGGACACCTGGGACCTGCCACACAACCCCCCTTCACCTGAGAGCAAGCCACACTTGGGTCTAGGACTCTAAGACTTCTGACAGCCACAGAACAGAAACTTCCAAATAACATTCTGACCCCCTGTGGGCCAGGGCCCCACCCACGCCCCACCTTGTCCGGACCCATCAGGGGTCCTGATGACGACCTCCAGGGTTCATTCCCAGCCTGGGTCCTTCAGAAGGAACACCAAGTCGGGCTGGTCAGAGCAGTGCAGTGGGGGCCCTGGGCAGGCTTCCCTCCAGGAGCACCTGCCTCACCTGTGAGGCCACGAAGCCAAGAGTGCACCTGGGCCAGCGCTGATGTGAAAGGGAGCGAGTGCAACTGTGCAAGGGTTCCCCGCGGTCAATACGCCTGCGGGCTGGGCTGCTGTTTAGACAGGTGCACCTGCACAAAGCACTCTCTCCCGAGGGCAAGCCGCCTGGGGGCGGCTGCCACGGTGGCAGCGTTTGGAGCCCCACACCCCAGTCGCGAGCTGCGAGTGAGAGGGGACTCCACAAAGGAATGAGGCACGCTAAACTCCTCCAAGTACAACCTCTCCTGTCACCCCACTTGGGGCCGGGCCCCCTCCGCCGGCCAGGCCCGCCCCGCCCGGGACCCCCGCCCCGCCTACCTTCCTCCTCCCAGAGCCGCCGCATCTCCGGGTCGCACCGGCTCGCGCTGCCCACGCACTCGGGGGGCAGGGGCCGCAGGCGCGCGGCCAGGTCGGGCGGCGGGCCCGGGGGGTGCGCGCAGGCCGCAGCCGCGCGCCGACAGTGCTCGCGCAGCGCCTCCGGCTCCAGCGCCCCCAGCTCGGCCAGGAGGGCGGCGCGCGGCCCCGGCGCCAGCTCCGCGCAGAAGCGCAGCAGGTGTTCCTGGCCAGCGCGCTGCAGCCGGGCGCGCACATCCCGCTCCGAAGCCATGTCGCCGCTGTCGGCCGCGCGAGTACTCGTGACCCGCGCGCTCCTACGGGCGTCACGGGACCCAGCGGGCGGTGACGACCCCAGAGAGGCGGGACCAGGTCGCCCCGCCTCGACCCCGCCTCCGAGTGCCCCGCCCCTCTCCGGTCCTGACCCCGCCCCTGTCCGCTCGGCCGCGGCCCGCGAGCTCTGGGGTCTCGCCGGCCGCAGGACACGGAGGGGCCGAGTCAGGGCGCTGGGACGCCTGAGGCATAGGGGCCCGGGGCGCCCCGAGTCGGGAAGCCCCTTCACGGGATCTGCGACGCCCCTGGCCCGGGCGCGTGAGGGCTGACTTCAGCTCTAATGCACCCCTTTCTGGACCCACAGCCCTGACGGTCAGGACACCTGAGGGGGAGGCTAGGGTCTGTCCCTGCACGTGGCCATTGGCACTGACCAAGACTCCTGGCGGCTGGGCTGGGGAGGATAGAGCCAGATCAACAGTAGGCCCCGGCGTCTGGATGCCAGCAAGGACTCCCAAGAAGGCCACTCTGCATCCTTGGGGGCTCCCTCCTTCACATCCCTCCTCCTCATTGCCATGTAACCAGAACCGCTCAGGAGCAGCCCTTGGCCCTGCCATGTTATATTAACTATCCGAGTTTAATATATCTTGCTGTTTATTAAAAAATATATAGATCGATAGATATAGATATCCTGCTGTTTATAAACTCCCTTAGTGAAAAATAGTGAGTAGCTTTGGCTATTTTGGGACAAAGCTTTCTTCTAGAAATTAGTTTTATTAAGTCTAAAAGTAATACATGCTCAAGGGTAAAACAAATTCAAATGGCACTTTGGGACCTGAAAGGAAAAGTAACATCTCTCTCAGGCCTGCCCCAGCTAACCCCTGTTAGGGCAATTGTGTGTCTTTGCAGGCAGGTTCTGCACAGAGACTCCCACACACCCCCTTCCTGGGTTAGGAAGCAGAGCTTCCCACCGCCCCCCTGGGGGCCCACTCTAAGTCCTGGTGGACCTGAAAGAAGTTATCTTCCAAGGGTAGCCTTAGGCCTGCCACAGGGCCTTTGCACTTGCTGTTCCTCCAGCCTGGACTACTCCCAGGTCATGTTGGCTCAGAGAGCACCCTCACATTCGTCTCTGTTCCTTCCTGCCTTTCTGCATTCTCTGTTGCCCGGGTTCCCCAAGGAAAGGAAACTCCAGGAGAGCTGGAGGTAGTTTGGTTCACTGCTCTGCCCCATCACCTTAGATCATTGCCCAGCACACGGTAGGTACTCAGTACATGTTTGTTGAATGAATGAATGAGTGTTGGATCCCACACCTAGCTCAGTGACTGGGCCACATCAAGTGTTCAGGGAGTGCTTGCTGAATGAGTGAATGAATCTGTGAATGGCCTGCTTCACTAGTTTGTGGTAGTTGAGGGGAAAAGGTTGGAGACGGAGGGTGAGCATGGGAGGGAGGGAGGGAGCCCAGAAGCAGAGTGGGCTCCGCACCCCAGGCCAGAGTCCATGGGAACTCTCACCCCCCGCACATGTGCCCTTGAAGGCAGGTGTCCCATGAACTCAGAGTTCATCTCAGAGAGACCCCCCAATCTTGCTTCAAGATGGGGGGAGGGGCTGAGATCAGAAGGGTTTGGACAGTTGAGGCTGGGTAGCCAGAGGCACCTGAAGGGCAAGAGTAGGGGAGCTGGCCCACCTGGGCAGACAGGTGGGGGTGTCAGCGAGGGAGAAGTGAGCAACAAGCTCCTGGACAACCCGGCAAAGGCAGGCTTGTGACCCAGGAATCACCTTTCTTATGCCCTAGGGCTTCATCCAAAGGGTTCAGGGGAGCCAGGGTCCAGAGGCCAGCATGGGTCCCCGGCTGTTACTACGGGATGGAGGCCAGAGAAGGAGGAAGTGGTCAGAATTCAGGACGGGAAGTACAGGGGACCACGCCCTAGTCCCACACCCGGAGCTGGTAGCGACTCCAGTGTCTCCAAGCTTTCCACCAGTGCCTAGCCGGGGAAGCCCACCAGGAAGCCCACAGACTGAGGGCCTCCTCCCCCACAGTTCCTGATGCTCTGAGAAGGCCTTGTTCTCTCTGTGCGGTGGGCTCAGGTTCACAGGGGCCTGGCCTGGGTGCTGCTGGCCATGCTGTCCTGCTGTCCTGAGCTGTTGCTGGCCACTGGCACGAACCCCCATGGAGCTGTCTGCAGGCCTCCCCATCCCACCCGAGGGTGGCGTTTCCACAGGATGGGGCTTCCCATGTGTGGGCCACCCACTAAGCCTCCACTGTGGGCCAGACTCATGCTAGGCCATGGGGCGGCCCTGTCCTGCTTCCAGAAAGCACAGGGAGGGACTCATGGGGACAGAAGCACCATCACTAGAAGGCAGCCTCATGCTTTGAAGATCAGGACTATAACTTCCAAGCTGTGGGTCAGGTACCTGAGTGGAGTTTCAAAGGATGCAGAGGGATCAGCCTGGAGCAGACAGGCAAAGGTGTTCCTGGTGGGAGAGCTACCATGTGCAAGGGCCCAAGGTGAGGGACTGCTGGGTACCCTAAGGATGAGGGACCAGGCAGGGTGTGCTGGAAGGGGAGTAGGAGGGGGAGATGAACTGCAGGACAAACAGCTTGGATGCTGGGACTTTGGCTGGTTCTGCCACTAAAGGGGAAGGCAGGGATGGATCAGGCTCCATGGGGAAACGCCAGGCTCACAGCTTTCTAGGTCTTTCCAAAATTCCTTACCACAACGGAGCCCCAACTTTGAGGGCTATGAAATTAATAAAGGGAAGCCTCATTTAGAATGGAATCAGGAGGGACGCCTGGGTGGCTCAGTCGGTTAAGCGTCTGCCTTCGGCTCAGGTCATGATCCCAGGGTCCTGGGATCGAGTCCCGCATCGGGCTCCCTGCTCCGCGGGGAGCCTGCTTCTCCTTCTCCCTCTGTCTCTGTCTCTCTCTCTGTCTCTCATGAATAAATAAATAAAATCTTAAAAAAAAAAAAAAAAGAATGGAGTCAGGAAGCCCTGACCGGGGGAACTCTCCTGAACATAGCACCTGTCCCAGCTGACCTCACATTCCTGGGCAGGAAGAAATTCATTTTACTACCCTAACAGGAGGAAGTTCTCTTCTTGAAGAGACAGCAGGCTAAGCTCCAGCCCCCTCCCAGACTGGCCAGACAGAAGGACGGGATCCTGGCTGGAAATGAAGCAGGGGCCGCTGGGGACACAGGGCTGCCGGCGGGCCTACAGAGGCTGTGAGAGTCAGGGAGCAGCTGCAGGAAGTGTCCAGCCAGAGGAAGAGGCTGGGGCAGAGGACTTTGGAAGCAGAGGAGAGCGGGTCACCAGATGGAGATCTGGGGACACAGGAAAAAGTGGCTTTGTCCTGCAGTAGGCAGGAAAGGCCAGGCCGTCCCCAGGGACAAGGGGAGGAGCCAGCAGCACTGTGGACAGAGAGGCCTCTGTGACGGGAAGCGCCCAGCTGGCTGGAGCCCACGATCCTCTTGGGACTTTCCCGGTAAATGGGCCCCAGAGTCGGGGTGCCTGGGCCAGGGGACCCCGAGTAGGGGGCGAAGAGTCCCCAGGGGAGCCAGGCGGAGAAGGTAAATCCCTGGAGCAGGTGTGCTCCCCATCCTTACCCCCACGAGGCCACCGGGGACAGGTTTTCCGTAGGGCCCCAGGCCCCGCCCCTCGGAGAGGGCCGAACCGCCGCGAGAGAGCTGCCGGTGGCGGGGGGAGCAGAAAGGGGTCCGCTCGGGCCTCTCTCCCCCACCCGCGAGGCCGAGGGGGGCCGAGTTGCGGGACCCCGCCCCGCCCCCCCGCCGGTCCCGGGCCGCTGCGCATCCCCGGCCGCAGCCGGCACGGCGGCGGGAGCGCGCGGGGCGGGGCCCTCGGCGGAAAATCAAACCGGGCTGGCGGACTCTCAGCCAATCCGGGAGCAGACGGGCCGACTTTGGCCAATGGCCGCCGCGAATGCTA
>NC_058415.1:92840576-92873939 GCF_002201575.2 Neomonachus schauinslandi | reverse complement strand
GGCGGCGGCCGCCCATGGCCGGAGCCGCGATGGCCGAGCCCGGCCGCGGGCCCCCCGCCGCGCCCGCGCCGGGCACCGAGGGGCTGCCGCGCGCCTTCCTGCAGAGCCTGCGCACCCTCTTCGACATCCTGGACGACCGGCGGCGCGGCTGCGTGCACCTGCGCGAGATCGAGTCCCGCTGGCAGGGCGCTGACGCGCGCGAGTTACCCCGCGGCGTGCTCGAGGGCCTGCGCCAGGTGGCCCCGGCCAGCGGCTACCTGACCTTCGAGCGCTTCGTGGCTGGCCTGCGCACCTCGCTGCCGAGCGCCGACGGCGGCCCGCGGGGCCAGGCCCGCGCCCCGGCCCGGGAAGGCTGCCCCGCGCGGCCCGGGGTTCAGCAGCCGCCGCCGCCGCCGCGCCTGGTGTTCGCGCCGGCTGACGAGCCGCGGACCGTCCTGGAGAGGAAGCCCCTACCCCTGGGCTCGCGGCCTCCGCCGACCGTCCCCGGCGGCGCGGCCCGCAGCCTGGAGAAGCTGTGCGGGCCAGCAGAGGCAGCGCCCGGTTCCGCGGAGCCCGAGCGGCCCCAGGGCGCGGCGCTGGAGCGGAGCCCGAGCGCGGACTCTGGTGAGTGCCGGGCGGCTTCCACTTAGAGCTGCCCGCCTCCCCCGACCCCCGCGACCTGCGCCTCAGGCCAGGCGCCTCTCCTACCGCGGGGGACGGGGGCGGGCAGCTCTAAGTGGCCCCAAGGGCCGTCAGCGCCTAGAGGGAAGGGGCCCTCTCGCCTTCCCCGGTGTGCTCCGCGGCCGGAGGCAGGCCAACCCCTCCCCCGCCACCGTCGGAGGCTACCAGGGCCAAGGGGCGGGTGGGTGACTCCAAACTCCACCAGGAAGTCGCCCTACCCGGCCTGAGCTGAGCACTGGGGATTCCTGCCCCACACCTGGGGACCCTAAGGCCCTCAGTTGCATCTCTGATAACAGCCTAGACAGAGGAGTTTCCCTCTAGTGCAGAGGAGAAAGGCTACCCCGACTGAGAGGGGCCCCCTCTACCTTTTTGGGTGCTTAGTTTGGCAGCTCCACCAAGAGGGCTGGGCCTGCTGCCCCCACCACCGAGGCCGGTGGAGGTGTCCCAGGAAGACCTGGCCTGGTTGCCAGGAAGAGTCAAGTGGTGGGTGGGTGGGTCTCCAGCCCAATCTTCAAGGCCTGCTGGGCTGACACCAGGGGGAGACCCAGACGCAGCGCCCCGTGGGTGGTCAGCTGGGTCCTTGCCTGGCTTCCAGTCCAGTTGGCAGTGACAGGAGATGGCTGAACGACCCCGGTGGGCCCCTCTAGTGTCTGCTCTGGGAATAGCAGCTGCATTATGGATCGGGGCCCGGTCCAAACCCCTCAAGGCGTTCAGCCTGCATGCCTGCACCCCTGGGCACCACTCTGAGGATGGACGCAGGGCTGGGCAGGTGGCTAGTGCTCCCCATGGGGCAGCTTTAGGCTCAGGCCAGCCTCTCACTGTCTCCTTTACAAACAGGCCCAGACAAGAGGCATGGCATGTGTGCGGGGTGCCAAATGTGGAGCTCCAAGATCCCCTGGCTTCCCAGGAAGAGAAAGGCCCCATACCCACAGAGCCCCCCACCCCGAGATCCAGGCCCCCCTTCTTTGGCCCTGATGGAGCTCAGTGCACCCAGGCCTGCCCTGGCCCAGCGGGCACAGGCTGCTCGCTCAGGCCCAGACGGGGACCGGGCTCCCTGCGCCTGCTGGTCATCCAACTGAACACCCAGTGTGCTGTCATCCGGGAATCTGGGAGCTGCCCCCAGACCAAGCCCAGGTGTTCTGGGATTGTTCCCTGCCCCCCGGCCTCCCTCTGCTCTATCTTCTCTGCCAGCCATGTAGCACGGGCAGGTTGGGACGCGATCACTGGGCTTGCTTGGAGCCTGTCTGCTAGGGCTGGCCAGAGGCCTGCCCTGCCACCTGGTGCCAACCCTGTGGACATGTCCTCTTCTTGCATCACCCCCCGCTCCCCTTTGCCAGTGCCAGGGGCATAGCCTGTGAGGCTGAGCCTGGTGTGGGGGATAGGGCTAGGGAGCCAGGGGAAGGCGATTTCCTCCACACCTGCACCCCACTCCTCCCCTCTTGGGTTGCCCTGCATACACTCCCCATCCCCCAGGGAAGCCAGCTGGCCCTGCTGGCTTTTCACCCCTAAGCCGACTCCGCCACAGGTGGATGCCTGAGCCATAGAAACTCCTAAGTTATGCGCTGAGCATGGTGTTTGCACGTATGTGTTGGCCCGACTTTATTTTATCCTTCCTGGGAAAAGTTAGGTCTGGGCCAACTGTGCCCTCCCATTTCACCTGCCCCAACTCCTGCTGCCCTTAAAGGCCCCGGCAGACAAGGAGAGAGAAGCAAGGAAGCCCGGGGCTCTGTGCACGGGGGATGCCCAGACAAACTGGGTAAAGCCCTTGCCCTCAGGGCGCTCATGCTGGGGCATGTGTGTACAAACATGCAGCCTCAAGGACCAGACAGCCCTCCCCAAGATAGGGGTAAGGCGAGTTGGTGGGGGTCAAGTGGGGAACCAGACCCCACAGAGGCAAAGTGTGTGCAGGGCTAGGTGGTTGCCCACGCCCCCGGAATGGGTTGAGATGGGGCGGATCCATGCAGAGGCTCCGAACTGCCCACGACCCCAGAGGCATGTCGGCCTGGACACCCAGCTTTGCATTGCCAGGCTTGGGGTGGGGGGCATTGAGCTTGACTAGGCAGGCCTGGAAATGAGCCAGGGCCTTGCCTCTCTCTGCAGGTGCACTGGCCTGCAGGCCCCAGGAGCTTGGCCCGGGCGATGCCCATCGGGCCCCCCGTGCCCGAGGGGAACGTCGCAGACACACCATCACCAGCGGTGTGGACTGTGACCTGGTGAGTGAGGGCTCTGGGGGACTCTCCAGCTTGCCTGGGATTGCACTTGGCCCCCACGCTTGGTCTCCTGGACCACCCCTCCGCCTGGGAGGTAGCAGCCAAAGCTGGGTTCCAGGGGCTGGAATGTCAGTTAATTACCAACATGTCTCCCCATGCGGGCTTGAACCCGCTTGAGGGATGGCTCAGGGCCAGATGAAGTCCTTTAGAGAGAAGCAGCCTGGGTGTGCTGGGGCATGTGGAGTGGGCACGGCCCCTCCCCAGAACGGCCCGCACCAGCCGGCTTCATGACCTCCCCTTCGCCAGGTTGGTCCGGCTCACCGGCTGCGTGCACACCGCTTGCCCGAAGGGGAGCTGCTGAGCTGGGGAGTGTTGCCTGTGTGCCCCAGGGGCAGGCTGCGTGGAGGGCCGAGGGAGGGCCGTGTTCTGGGGCGCTGTGGGGCGCGGGGTGGTCTGTGGGCCGTGGCTCCGCACGCACACACGGAGGCCCGCGCAGTGAGCACGGTCTGCGTGCTCACTCGCACGTGTGCCCCCCACGGGGCAGCTGAAGCAGATGCGGGAGCTGGAGCAGGAGAAGGAGGTGCTGCTGCAGGGTCTCGAGTTGATGGCGCGGGGCCGTGACTGGTACGGGCAACAGCTGCAGCGCGTGCAGGAGTGCCAGCGCCGTCTGGGCCAGAGCAGGGCCAGCGCTGTGAGTGACGCCGCCCGAGGCTGGGCTGTCCCTGTCCCCAGACACAGCAGCACCCCCGGGGCGGCACAGGACGGCCCTATTCCAGGGCACATTCCCTCCCCCAGGGTGCTGGGACCCCCCCCACACACACCCTGGGGCAGAATCCCCCGCCGGCAACACCGAGGGCTCCCTGTCTGCTCCAAGCAGTCATCTGGGGGGACAGAAGTGCCACCGTGAGGACCCCCCTCAAGGCACGGTGGCTGATCTTTGGCTGGTCCTGCTCGCTGACCGTCCCCTTTCCTGCTCTCCTCCCAGGACTTTGGCAGTGAGGGGAGCCCCCTCCCACTGGGCCGGCTGCTACCCAAGGTACAGGAGGTGGCCCGGCGCCTGGGGGAGCTGCTGGCTGCAGCCTGCGCGGGCAGGGTGAGTGCCCCCCAGGCCACCCAGCCCCCGCAGAGGGCCGTGCCCAGCGTGGCGCCACCCCTCACCCTGTGCCCGGGAACGCCAGGCCTGCCTGACCATGCCCTCCCGTAGGCTCTGCCCTCGTTGTCCTCGGGGCCCCCGGGCCCGGCCCCGGCCCCTGCCTCGCCCTCAGCCCCAGGCTGGCAGCAGCAGACCATCCTCATGCTGAAAGAGCAGAACCGGCTCCTCACGCAGGTGAGGAGCAGGGAAGGGTGGGGGTGGGGGCTGGAGGCCTGGTGGGCCCTGACCAACTTCCCGCCTGCCCAGGAGGTGACCAGCAAGAGTGAGCGTATCACACGACTGGAGCAGGAGAAATCTGCCCTCATCAAGCAGCTGTTCGAGGCGCGTGCCCTCAGCCAGCAGGATGCCGGGCCCTTGGACTCCACCTTCATCTAGCTGGCCGTGGGCATGGACACAGCCCTTAGGGCCTGGCCTGGCCGTCAGCCCGGGCAGGTACCTCTTTGAGCCCCTCTTAGGCTGAAGACCACCTGACTGGCCTGGACACAGGTTTCTCCCTCTCTTGCATTCTGGGCTCCCCCAGGCCCCCCAGACCCCCTCAGCCCCAGGTGGAGCCAGCGGGTGGGCTGTGGGCCAGAATGTGCCGTGGCCCCGGACACGGACTGGGTCCCAGCCTTCATTGTGCTAACAGCGTGAAGCTGCTACTGCTGCCGTCAGTGGACAGTGGGGGGCCCCCCATGTCTACCAGATCTCAGGCAGCTCTGGGCAGGCGGGGTTTACGCTGGCCTGTCCTCTCTGACCTGGGGTCTCCAGGGAAAGGTACTGGCCACTAGGCTGCACTTCCGGCTGCGGCCAGCAGAGGGTGCTCGTGCACGACAGCTGGAGCCGCCCGGCAGCGGCCACTGCGAGGTCTCCCCTGGGGAGGGCTCTGTCCCCACGAGAGATGTCAGCATGGGCCCCCCAGGGGTGCCCCCCAAGGTTCCTTGTAGTCCACGCACCCTCACCGGGGCCTGCCCTACATGATTCAAGGTTCCCAGGTGTAGGGACCCCCCACACCCTCCCTGTCCACCCCCCAGCTTGGTGTCAGACTTGGGCCAGCTCAGCCACAGAGCAGGAAAGCCACCGGGTCCAGGAAGAGACGAGGCAGGGTCCTTGTCAGGGACAACTCCCCACCCCTGCACCAGGCCTCCCCCGAAGGGGGAGCCTCTACCCCACAGGGACTCGCCTCCCACACCGAGGACATGACATCACTGTTGGGTTGTGCGGTGGGGGGGCCCCAGGCACGGGGTGTGAGACCCCATCAACCAGGAGAGTTTGGGCACGTGGACTCCCACAGCCCTGGAGGGTGCCGGCGGCAGAGGAGGGGTCCAGGGTGAGGGTGGCTGGCTGCCCCTGTCGGCCCCAGCTCTGAGTTCCCCACGCTGGGCTTGCAGACGGTGAGGGGGATTGTCCTGGGTCAGGCCCAAATCTGCGCAGCATGCAAGCTGCCCTCCTCAGAGGGTGGGGTGGGCTCTTCTGGGGAGCCCAAGAACCCCCAGGTCTAGACCCACGCAGGCTCTGTGGGAGGGGAGCCAAGAGGGGAATGGGTCTTGAAGAGTAAGACAGGGCCCCCAGCACCCACTGGGACATGCAGAGCAGTGGCCACCCTGGAGAAATCCTCCCAATTGACAGTTTGGGACCTACCCACCAGGAGCTCTTGGATCTGCTCTCCCCCACTTCCATCCCACGTCCTCCACACCTGACCCTGAGCCCACCCTCTCACTGGGAGTCTCTGCTCACAGGTTCTCCAAACACAACCCGTGACATTTCCAAAACTGAAAACTGTACCCCGCCCCCCCCACTCTTGATCCTCCTGTGACCCTATTGCTCAGGGCAGCCCCTGGGCTGAGCCTCTACAGCCTTTCCCAGGTCCTGCCAGGAGCTGGGCTGCAGCCGGACGGCCAGCCTCCCACCTCTGGTCTTTGCAAACGGTGTTCCATCTGCTAGAACACCCCCTCCCCACTTCACCTTGCTCACGCCTACCCAGCCCTCCACGACAGAGCGAAGGAATCTGAGGAAGCCATTACAGTGGAGGAGGCAGCCGTGTCCCCTGGGGTGTCTGCCCCGCCTGGAGGTTCTGCATTCCCTCTGCTGTCTTCACATGAGACAACACGGTGTCCGCCCCAGCTGTCTTTCACCAGGAGACCTTCCTCAGGAAGCGCCGCTTCACTGCAAGATGAGCTGGCTACATGGAAGGCAACTCAGGGATAGAACCCCCCTTGTCCTCGGTGCTCTACCCAGGCTGTAAACACATGTCCTCTTTGTTTGCAGTCTGAAACCAGGCTACCTGTGGGCCCTAGACACCTCCAGGGAAGAAGTTTAAGTGGCCCCAGGTTGGCAGGTCCCGGTCAGGTGGCAGAAGCAGACCCATCCTCTGCAAAGCATTAGTGACGTTTGGGGCTGAGTAAGTCGGGGGCGGGGGGTGCTGTCTTACGGTGTGATGTTGATGTTCACACCCTCGGTTGTGACAACTAAAATGTCTCAAGAGGTTGCCAGATGTCCCAGGGGTGGTGGTGGTAGAAACATCGTCCCTGATTGAGAATCACTGCCCCAGTGATTTCATGTAGGTCAAGTCCCAAGGAAAATGAGCACCTCTACGTTAAAAAGCTTTTTCACACACACCAGGAGTGCACCCACCACAACAGCCAGCAGAAAGAACAGATTCCGCAAAAATTTAAGATATTGGAATTATCAGAGAATATACAATAACTTTTATATGTCTGAAAAAATAAAAGATTCTTGAAAATATAAACAAGGAATAGTCTTTATAGTTTCTTATTCTGTGAAAGCATAAGCTTTTGGTCTATAAAGATGAGCAATAAAGCATGAAAAAGCAAACAACCTATAGAAATAAAATGGAAATGAGAACCTCAAATGGACTAAGCTTCCGATGAAAATTTGCAGCTGGAGAGTTAGTGAACCAGAAGAGCTTAGGAAGTGATCCAGAACACAGCCCAGAGTCAGAACAAGAGGCAAGGGTCACTCATCTGGTTGCATTTCCTAGAAGAGGACTAGGAAGGGGGAGCTATATGATGATAAACTGGCTTTAAGTTTCCCAGAATTGTCTAAAAACCTCCATTCTCTGATCCAGAAATCCCAGCAAATGCTAGCCAGGCTGAATAGGAAGAAAGGCATATTCTCACAAGATCATGAAAGAATCCAGGGAGGAAAGCAGTTGCCTACCAGGGAGCTCATCAGAGGCCCGGGGGAGAGGAAGGCGACGGCCAAGACAATGTAACCACCAACACACAAGGCCAGACCCAGGGAAACCCTTTCAAGAATGAGGGTAACATAAATAAAGACATTTCCTCCCCCCACACCCCGAAATGCGAGTTTACCACCCACAGGACTTCACTAAAGAAAATTCTGGAGGAAGGACTTCAGAAAAAAGGCAGAAGTCAAGAAGGAGCCCTAAATAAGGATGAGCTATCTACTGCTGCAGAATGAATTAACTTGAGGCTCAGTGGTTTAAAGCAACAGGTCTTTTCTTGCTGTTTCTGTGGGTGAGGAGCTCGGGAGCAGTCGCACTGGACGGTCTGGCTTGGAATGTCCTGTGGCCGCAGGTGAGGTGTCTGCTGGGGCCACCGTCTCCAAAGGGCCGGCTTCCAAAATGGCGCCCTCACGAGGCAGCTGGTAGAGCACCTGGATTCCTTGTCTCCGTGTCCTCGCAGCACTCCATCTGCTTCCCCTAGAGCAGATGACCCGAGAGCGCCTCTGCGAGGACCTTGGCTCAGGAGTCACTGAGTCACAACGTCACCTCTGTCTTACCTCTGATGCTTAGAAGCCAGTCCTCAGTCCAGTCCTTTCTCAAGGGGTGTAGGAGGGGAATCGGGCACCACCTTTTCAAGGAAGGAGAATCAAATAATCTGTGGACGTATTTTAAAGCCAATCAAAATACATCATTAAGTCTAAGCCAACATGGACTATATACACAATAGTAGTAATAATAGTAATCGTGCTAATGGGGGGACCCAGGAGAGAACTGAGATCATGTAGAAAGGGCACGCAGGTAGGGGAGCCTGGAGCTGAGGCATTCTTAGTGCTCGAATTGTTCATAAGAAGGGAAAAGATACTCACTTTAGATTTCGTTAAGTATGTATATTAAAATAACTAGGAGAGTCAGGTAAAATAGTGGTTATCCAGCGTACACCTTCCCAAGAACGGAGGGGCAGGTGTACAGGGTAAGAAGAGGAAAAAGCTCAGTCTTAGAGAAAAACACAATAAGGTGATGGAGATATGTTGGTAATCACAATGTATGTGAGTGGACTCAACTCTATTTTTTTTTAATTTAAATTCAATTAACACAGTGTATTACTGGTTTCAGCAGTAGAGGTCAGTGATTCATCAGTTGCATATAATACCCAGTGCTCATGACGTCATATGCCCTCTTAATGCCCATCACCTGGTTACCCCATCCCCCACCCACCTGCCCTCCGGCAACCCTCAGTTTGTTTCCTTTTTTTTTTTTTTAAGATTTTATTTATTCATTTATTTGACAGAGAGAGAACAAGCAGGGGGAGCGGTAGAGGCAGAGGGAGAAGCAGGCTCCCCGCTGAGCAGGGAGCCCAATTCGGGGCTCGATCCCAGGACCCCAGGATCACGACCTGAGCCAAAGGCAGACGCTTCACCAACTGAGCCATGCAGGCGTCCCTATTTTCAACTTCCGGAGGAACCTCCATACTGTTTTCCAGAGTGGCTGCACCAGCTTGCATTCCCACCAACAGTGTAGGAGGGTTCCCCTTTCTCCGCATCCTCTCTAACGTCTGTCGTTTCCTGACTTGTTAATTTTGGCCGTTCTGACAGGTGTGAGGTGGTATCTCATTGTGGTTTTGGTTTCTATTTCTCTGATGCCGAGCGATGTTGAGCATTTTTTCATGCGTCTGTTGGCCATTTGGATGTCTTCTTTGGAAAAATGTCTGTTCGTGTCTTCTGCCCATTTCTTCACTGGATTATTTGTTCTTTGGGTGGTGAGTTTGATAAGTTCTTTATAGATTTTGGATACTAGCCCTTTATCTGATATGTCATTTGCAAATATCTTCTCCCATTCTGTCGGTTGTCTTTTGGTTTTGTTGACTGTTTCTTTTGCTGTGCAAAAGCTTTTTATCTTGATGCAGTCTCAATAGTTCATTTTTGCCCTTGCTTCCCTTGCCTTTGGAGACGTATCTAGCAGGAAGTTGCTGCAACTAAGGTCAGAGAGGTTGCTGCCTGTGTTCTCCTCGAGGATTTTGATGGATTCCTGTCTCACATTGAGGTCTTTCATCCATTTTGAGTCTATTTTTGTGTGTGGTGTAAGGAAATGGTCCAGTTTCATTCTTCTGCATGTGGCTATCCAATTTTCCCAACACCATTTGTTGAAGAGACTGTCTTTGTTCCATTGGACATTCTTTCCTGCTTTGTCAAAGATGAGTTGACCATAGAGTTGAGGGTCCATTTCTGGGCTCTCTCTTCTGTTCCATTGACCTATGTGTCTGTTTTTGTGCCAGTACCATACTGTCTTGATGATGACAGCTTTGTAATAGAGCTGGAAGTCCGGAATTGTGATGCCACCGGCTTTGCTTTTCTTTTTCAACATTCCTCTGGCTATTTGGGGTCTTTTCTGGTTCCATACAAATTTTAGGATGATTTGTTCCATTTCTTTGAAAAAAGTGGATGGTATTTTGATGGGCATTGCATTGAATGTGTAGATTGCTCTAGGTAGTAGCATTGACATTTTTTTTTTAAGATTTTATTTATTTATTCATGAGAGACAGAGAGAGGCAGAGGGAGAAGCAGGCTTCCAAGGAGCAGGGAGCCCAATGCGGGACTCGATCCCAGGACGCTGGGATCATGACCTGAGCCAAAGACAGACGCTCAACCATCTGAGCCACCCAGGCACCCGGTAGCATAGACATTTTAACAATATTTATTCTTCCAATCCATGAGCATGGAACGTTTTTCCATTTTCTTTGTGTCTTCCTCAATTTTTTTTTTTTTTTTTTTTTGAGCATTCTATAGTTTTCTGAGTACAGATCCTTTGCCTCTTTGGTTAGGTTCATTCCTAGGTATGTTATGGTTTTTGGTGCAATTATAAATGGGATCGACTCCTTAATTTCTCTTTCTTCTGTCTCATTGTTAGTGTATAGAAATGCAACTGATTTCTGTGCATTGATTTTTTTTATATGCAAAAAATGTTTAATGTTTTCATAATCATATTAGTGATACTATTACTATTATCATTCTGCTACTTCTGTAATATGTAACATGGGGATTAAACAAGCAAGCATTTATATATATCTTTGTGAACCAGCAATCTTGATAAGGAAGGAAAGACACATAGATGTCATTGAGAAGAGGTGAAATAAAGCCTCCTTAGTTTTGATTTTGAATTGGAAATATCAATATGATCTCACAAACTATTTAGTTTTTGCACATATACATATATATTTTTCTTTGTGCATTGATTTTTTTTAAAGATTTTATATATTTATTTGAGAGAGGGAGAGTGAGAGTGAACACGAGAGGGGGGAGGGTCAGAGGGAGAAGCAGAATTCCTTCTGAGCAGGGAGCCTGATGCGAGGCTCAATCCCAGGACCCTGAGATCATGACCTGAGCCAAAGGCAGACGCTTCACCAACTGAGCCACTCAGAAGCCCCTGCATTGATTTTATATCGCCACTTTGCTGAATTCCTATATAAGTTTTAGCAATTTTGGGGTGGAGTCTTTTGGGTTTTCCACACAGAGTATCATGTCATCTGTGAAGAGTGAGATCAACTCTAGTTTAATTGTCAGATTGGAGTTTTAGAAATTTGGATAGCTGTTTTAAGAGACAGACCTAAATATGGCATCAAAAACAAAAACAGGAAAAGCTTGAGCAGTTGTATTAATATAAAACTAAAGAGATTCTAAGGCAAAAGACATTACTAGTGATGAAGAGAGTAAGTCCCTAATAATAAAAAGCTTACATCACCAGGGAGATACAATAACCCTAAACCTGTAATCACCCAATAACAGCCTCAAACTATGTAAAATACCAAGATGCAGACATGTCACTGAGGAAGATACACAGATGACATGTATGTACCTAAAAAGCTGTCCCATGGGATTAGCCATTAGGAAAATGGGATACGTGAAATATTGCACCCCAAACGGAGCTGCTAAAATAAAAACCCATGGTAACACCATTTGCTGGCTAGCAGGTGGAGAAATGGAATTGCTTGGACATTGTTGGTGGGAATGTCAAAAGATACAGCCATTCTGGGAAAGAGTTTGGTAGTTCCTTTTAAAACTAAAGTTAAGGGGTGCCTGGGTGGCTCAGTTGTTAAGCGTCTGCCTTCGGCTCGGGTCACGGTCCCAGGGTCCTGGGATCGAGCCCCACGTCGGGCTCCCTGCTCCGCGGGAAGCCTGCTTCTCCCTCTCCCACCCCCCCGCTTGTGTTCCCTCTCTCGCTGTGTCTCTCTCTGTCAAATAAATAAATAAATAAAATCTTTAAAAAAATAAAACTAAAGTCAACTTACCAAATGCGACAGCTAGTTAATTTTGTGTCACCCTGGCTGGGGTATGGTGCCCAGGCGTTCGGTCAAACACCTATCTGGATGTTGCTGTGAAGGGTTGCATTAGATACGATTCACATTCCCATCAGTAGACTCTGAGTAAAGTAGATCACTGGAATCTGGGTGGGCCCCATCCAATCAGTTTAAGGCCTTAAGAGAAAAGGGCAAAGCCCCTCAAAGAGGAAGGGATTCTGCCTGCAGATGCTGTTGGACTCAAGACTGCAACACGGAGCCCCGCCCCACCCACCGAGTCTCCCACCTGCTGACCTGCCCTGCAGACTTCAGACTTGCCATCTCCCACAACTGCGTGAGTCAGCGCCTCAAAATACATCTTTCCCTCTCGCTCACCATATACACACCGAGCCTGTATGAAGCATCCTAATACATGACACAAGCCAGCAATTGCATTCTTGGGCATTTATCCCAGATAAATGAAGACACTTTCATGCAGGAACATGTACATATTCATAGCAACTTTACTGGTAATAGCCCCAAACTAGAAACTACCCAGATGTCTTTGTCTGGGTAACTGGTTGAACAAACTATGGTCCATCCACACCGTGGGATACAATTCAGCCGTAAAAGGAAGGAGCTGTTGATACGCTCACCAATGTGGGTGAACCTCAAGGAGCCTGCTGAGCGCTGCAAGCCAATCTCAGGAGACATGCATGATCCATTTATGCAGCGACTGTGAAGAACGGGGTAGTGTGAGGGAGTCTTGTGATGGTTCCCTTGAGTTTCTTGGTTGAGGTGGTTACACAGCTTGCACATGTGATAAGGCCGCAGAGGGCCACACGCACACGCACACGCACACGCAGGCAGTGCGTACAACACCGGCGAAGCCTAAATGAGCTCCTAGACGTACCAATGTCGGTTTCTCAGTGTCGCTTCTGGACCATATGGTTGCATGAGGTGTCAGCGCCGGGGACCACTGGGGAGATGGTACAAAGGACACCCACATCCGTTTCTTTGCAGCTTTCTATGGACTCAAGATGAATAGAGAGAGAGAGAGAGACCTCGATGAGCATACACATCTCAAGGCTTGTCAGAACAATAAAGAGAAACTGATAAACCCACCATCACGGTTGGAAATGTTAGTAAGACGCCAGGCCTGAGTGTTTTGCAGGCAAGTTCTACCCATCAGGCAAGGAAGGAAGAGGTAATCCAAATGCTATGTAAATTTTTCCAGAGGAAAACCTTGAAATCCCAACCAAAGAGCTGCCTCACAGGAAAGGGGGAGTTCGGTCTCATCCCATCCCGGCAACATGCTGGTAGCCTTAACAATAAAGCTGTTGTTCCTCAGTTACTCTGCGAGCTCTGGGAAAACCCGCAGGCACATCCCACAGAGAGAGGAGAGGACTGCTATTTTATGGAGAAGGAGGAGGAAGTGCGAGGGGTTCCTGAAGCCAGGTCCGCCGAGAGAAGCAGGCGTTTGGGGTGATGACCACCGGCGAGCTGCAGGGGCCGATGTCTTCTAGGAGGAGCAGTGCGCGTGCCTCCCTGGTGGGGTCCTACTGAAATCCTGTAGACTCTGAGGCTTCTTCCCAGGGGTGCGGCCCCCCCCTTCTGGCCTCGGGACTCCGCTTTAGCGGGGTTTCCCTTTACTAATGGGCACAGCACAGCTGGAGTGTAGACCCAATGTCATTGCTGTTGTGATCCTGAAACCAGTTCTAAAAATTTCTGTGGAAGAGCTCAGGGCTCCAGGAAGAGAAGCAGGGAGAAGGGACTGTCTTCTCAGAGAGGAAGACACAGGGGCGCTCCCTGGATGGTGCCACGTGCTGGGTGCGCTGAGCTGGAGGACATGCCCGCAGACGTGGCATGTGGCCTGGGCCAGCCCTCCCCACACATCAGGGCAGAGAGGCCGGCCCCACATGATCCAGGGCCCGGGACAACCGGTTCTCCACACGGGAGAACGGGGCTTGGAGCCCTTCCCTTGCATCCTACACACAAACCACTTCCAGGTGGACCAAAGGCTGGCCCTGAGCAAAACAGCAAAACCTCCAGAGCACAACTTAGGAGAGTATCTGCCGACCTCACGACGCACACAAGACCACAGAGCAGAAAACGACTAATTCAGAGCTTCCGGGACTTCACAGCTGGAGGATGAACGTCCAGAGCATACAGAAAGACAGACAGTCTCTAGAAACTGGATGAAGACTTTGAACAGGCACTTCGCAGAAGACAAGAAAGACACACTATGCTGTCTCTTCAGTAACTGAGGAAACGCCACTAAAATCTCGGGATTTCATCTTCACCAGCTTCTCAAAAATCTAAAAGCTGCACGATTCCAAACACTCGTAGGGATGCAGAGAAATGAAACTGCGAGCCAGATGGCACCCCCATGCCGAAAACAACATAGGATTTGCTCGTGAGCTGAACACACACATGCACGCAGCCACCAGCGAGCTCCTGGGACCTTGTCCCAAGACTCGCATGCAAGTGCGCAGATGCACACAGCAGCAATCTTAGAAACAACAGCCTGAAGCCAGAGAGCCCTGCGTGCTCACGCATGACGTGTCAGCTTCGGTACAATCACCGTGGAAAACAACGCAGCAGCCAGAATGAACAGACGACCCCTTGAGCTGTCGACATGGGTGAATCTCAGAAGTTGTGGGAAAGAAGCACGTTACAGAACAGAATGTCCAGTGTATAAAATCGGGTCCGCAAACCAGGAAAAGCAACACGATACATTATTTAGAAATGCACGGGTAGGTGGAACACTCTAAAGAAAAGTGAGAGAGTAACAAACACAAAATCCAAGACCAGACCACCCAGGGGCGGCTGACGAGCCGGGTTCCTGTACCTGTTCCTGGGTCATTATTCCTTCCACGGTACACGTGCGACCCACCTGCTCTCCCGTGAGTCTGCTGTCCCTCACGAGGCAGCGCAGGTTTTTCTCCCTCCTGGGGAGCCTTTGACAAGTCTGCTGTCCTCAGGACAGGGGTGGGTGGGCCTCCCCAGTGCCCACACCATGTAGTTCAGGAGCACCCCCTTCTCACTGCACATGCACAGAGCCTACTATGTCTCTGGCCCACAGGAGGTGCCCAGCAGGTGTTTGTTGAATGACTGAATGAGCACATGAAGAAAGGGAACAGTAAGTTGTGAACATGAATGAAGGGAAGTCTCACTAAAGTGGGCTCTGGATGCCAGAAGGGGAGGCTGGAAGGGGGAGCCAGACCACGCAGTGTCAATGACAGGAAGAATCATCAGCCCCAGGCCCCACCAGGGAAAGATGTGCACTGTCCCTCCTACAAGAAATCAACCCTCCGCAACTCATCCTGTGAAAAATCTCCATCGCCCGGAACTCTTGCTTCTCTCCAGCGGGCTTGGTTTCAGAACAACCCCTTCCACTTCCTCCTTCTTCTCCATAAAATAGCATTCCTCTCCTTTCTCTGTTGGATGAGCCTGCGGTTTTGCTAGAGCTTACAGATGCCGAATTGCAATTCTCTGTTATTCCCAAATAAACCCATTTTTGCTAGTGAAATAGGCTGTCTTATTTTTAAGGTTAACAGAGTGAAGGGCCTTTAACAGTTAAGATGTTTCAGCCACAAGATGACGTGGCTCCCAACGAGGAGACTGAGGCATGGGCCTCAGCAAATGTCCCCAGCCTGGGAGGTCCAGCTCCTGTGGGGGGAGGGGGCTCTGAGGACCCCTCTCCCCTCACCTCTCTGCAACTGCATTCTTCTGCCAGGACCCAGGGCCAAGCCATGCACAGCACATCTGGAGCTCTCCTAACCCGTCATCCCCAGGTTCCCGGGGGGCCCCTCCCACGCAGAAACCCCCCTTTCATGCCCCCTGCCAGCCCACCTTCCACTCCAGAAGGAAAGGCGTCTCTGCACCAAGGAAGGATGTGCCCGCTCGGGGTTCTGTCTCAGAGAGAGCTCTCCCAGGCTGTTCCCTGCTCCCTGCCTGCCTTCTGGGCCCTCCGCCATGAGCCCTCCGGCATCCAGGCCTCCGCTACCCTGGCCCCATCCTCTCATGGCCAGTGGGCCTCCGTCCAGGGACCAACCAGAACATCAGGGAGCCCAGCTTGGGCTTGGTGGGATGAAGTGTGGGGGCTGGGGGCCAGCACGGGGTGGGCAGGCCTGCAGGCAGCCCCTGGTGCCCTTGCTTGCCCCGGGCCCCCTGTGGGCCACCTCGGTCTCTCTTTTCAATCTAATCTGCAGGCCTCTCCCTCCTCTGTGCTTTCCCCCCTCCCTCCCACCCCCGCGGAAGAAAGGCCTAGAAGGGGGAGGGGTGCTGGCAGGGGAATGGGCCTGGAGCCCTGTGCTGGCCACACCCAGAGACTTGGCTGGAGCCCAGCCAGACAGGGCTGTGAGGAGGCTGAGCCATCTCCGGGACTCCCACCCTTTCTGTTGTTGGGGTCCAGAGCTGAAAGAAAGGCTCCTTTGGTAAGCCTGTGACACCAGACCCTCAGCCTGGGCAGCATCCCAGCCCAATTGTCCCTGCCGGCTCCAGCCAGCCAGGGTGCTGCCCAGACCCTGCCCCCATCAAAGGCCACCCTCTGGCCCCCCACCTCCCTGCCCCATCACTGGCGCTCCGGGTGGTCTTGCCACATGGCTCCCTGCTGTTACATGGCTCGATTCTTGGTGCTGGAATTCCTAATTTGCCCAAGGCACGACGTGGGGGTGGCCCCTGGCCAGGGAAAGGGGTGATGCTTGGCCAGGCTGGCACCCAGGGTGCGTGGGGAGGGGAAGCATAGGGCTCAGACATTTCATGGGATTAAGGGCAGAGCTGAAGTCTGGGGCTGGCTGAGCACTTGCCTACCCCAGCCAGCATCCAGGGAGGGAGCGGACCACCAGGTCTGGGAGATCTTCTCCCTTATCTCCTGCCCTGTGCACAGAGGACCCTCCTCCGGCTCCCCTCCCCTCCCGCCTCCCCAATCCAGGCTTCTGGGCACCCTCCTCCCCAGGAGAAGGGGGCATCGGGGATGGGCCAGGCCCTGAGCCAGGAGGCAGGGCCTGGGTTTCCTTTCTCAGCTTGGTGTGACTGTGACCATCTTGCCCCTTTGTCTACCTGTGTCCTCACCTGTCACCTTGGGACTAGGGCTGGGTGAGGTAGGTCTGGCCTCATGCTCTCTGGCTGGTCAGCGTTGAGCCCCACCCTGCACCTTGAAGGGCAGGCCCCACCGGGGTCAGCTTGGTGTCCGCAGGGCCTGACCCTACACTTGCAGCTACCTGTCATGCAGCGCCGGGCTGGGTCAGCACCACTGACCCGCTGGCCCTTCACTGCTTTAAGGCTGGGGCAGGGACCCAGTCAGGAACCCATGTGGTTCCTGACGCTAGGGGTGTCTCCTTCTTTCAGGACCAGGCCAGGGAAAAGCCAGCCACTCCAGCCGCCTGACCCTCTGAACACGGCTGCCTAGGAACCAGCCCAGCCCACCCTTCTGCCTACAAGCCCAGAGACTCCCCCGGAGAGGGCTGGGAGCTTTCTAGGTCCCGCCGGGTGGAATCGGCGAGTGCCCACAGGCAGACCCTGGTAGCCAGCACTAGGGGTCTGAGGGTCCCGTCAGAGGGCATGAGTCTCTGGGACTGGGCGGCCCGGAAGGCGGAGGGTGGGCGCTGGGAGGGGCGGCCGGGGTGATTCAGCGGCAACTTCTCTCACCTGCGCCGGCGGGCCCGGGCGGTCGGTGGGCGGGCAGCCAGCCGTGGGCGGTCCTGGCCCGCCAGTGGGCGTGGCCAGCCGCGGACCGTGCCCGTTCGCGCCCCACCCAGGGCGCCTACACCCCCGGGTCCCGGGCCCTCGGCCTCCCGCTCCCTGCCGCCCCGTGGACAACGCTTCGCCCACCCGCGCGCCCGCCTATGGCTGGGAAGGTGCTGTCGCTGCTGCCGCCCTTGCTGCTGGCCGCGGCCGGCCTCGCGGGGCTCCTGCTGCTATACGTCCCCACCCGCGACGTCCGGGAGCTGCCCGCCCTCAAGGTGCGCGCTCGGGCAGCTGGCGCAGTCCGCGGAGTAGCGGACCCGGCTGGGAGGCTCGGACCTGAGCAGGGCCAGGCTGCGCCCGCGTGGCAGCCCCGGACCCCCAACCCGCGCTGCGCTGCGCTCCCGGCCCGGCGGGGTGGAGTCTTGGGAACTCCCGCGCGCCGCGTCCGCCGCGGAGCCTGTCGCGGGCGCGGCCGGGGAGCTGTCTCTCCGCTCCCCCAGATGCAGCCCCTGGACGCCGCATGCTGCGGCTGGACCCGTGGCCCCCAGCCCCGTACGGCCCCCAGGGACGCATCTGCTCCAGGTTCAGCCACAGGCGCTGGAGGCTAGGGATCCCTCCCCCCCCACCTGGGGGCCCTGACAGTGCGGGGCGGGGGGGGGGGGGGAGGGGGTGCCCTCGGGGGGCGCCTGGCAGGGTCCTAAAGGAGTTGGGGTGGACTAGGCCAGATCTCTCACCAGTGTTCAGGAGTCCCCCCGACTCCCTTGACCCTTTATTGGACTTGTGTGAAGGGGGGTTGGTGTGAGCGCGTGGGTGCTCCAAGCCCCAGGGGCCCAGGATGGGAGGTCACAGGAGTGGGTGCTCTGTAGCCAAGGGCTACGACTAGGTGGGGCTGGGTCTGGGGTGGCCCGATAGGGATTCGCGTGCTGATGCTGCCCTTCCCAGGTTGGGGAAGGGGACTGGGGTGGCCCCTTTCTGGGCTCAAGAGGGCATGTTCTCCAGTTGGGTTCTCACTGTGGGAATCCTGGCCCTTGGGAAATGGCCCTTTCAATTGCAAGAAAGGCCCATGCAGCCCCTCTCAGCTGGGCAGGAACCAGCTGTCTGTCACTGGTGCTGGCTTGAGGCTCAGGGAGGGGGTGCTTTCAGGCATGCTTCCAGGTCCTGAGGTTGGGTTGAGATTGGGGAGGTGGGGGCAGAGAGGAGGAAGAAAGAGTGGGTGGAGGGAGTTCCTGCAGCTGGGTTTCTGTTTTGGAACCTGGGGACCTCATGTCCCCAGGGCAAGGGTCAAGGGTGGTCCCAGGACTCCTCTGACCCTGACAGATTCCCTCAGCTTGCCCTTGCCAGGAAGGTTCTTGCAGTCAGAAGAGAAGAGGCTCCAGGCCACCTACCCTGGCTGCCCCCATTCTCTCCCTAACCAAGCTGTAGCTCCGTGGTTGTCCCCGGCGCCCGAGCCCCAGTACTTCATTCGGGAGGTTCCAACCTTGCCATGGGGTGGGGTAGGGTAGAGAGCTGGGGGAGCCAAAGGGCATGGCCTCAGGCCCCACCCCCATGGCTGACCCCGCCCTCACCCCCATTCCCAGTATGGCATTGTCCTGGACGCTGGCTCTTCCCACACATCCATGTTTATCTACAAGTGGCCCGCAGACAAGGAGAACGACACAGGCATCGTGGGCCAGCACAGCTCCTGTGACGTGCACGGTAGGGTCCCCTGAGCGCTAGGCACCCCTGGTTGGGACAGCCACTCACTGTAGGGCCTCAGGGGCCCCGTCTGGCCTGAGCCTCCGGAGTCTTGATGCCTCCTTTGCTTGATGCAGCTGGGGCCTGCTCCAGGAAGGAACTGCTGGAGGCTCCGAAAGAGAGGCTAGGGGCAGTTCATTCTAGAAAGTAAGCCCCAGGTGGTGACTGGGAGGTTGGGCCTTGCCTGGCCCAAGACTGGCACACCCAGGCAAGCCCCTGAGGAGGCAAGGCCAGACTGACAATGCCTAGTGCTTTATCCTGGCACCTGTGGGCACACCCCTGGGCAGGCAGCAGCCTGAGAGACTGGGTGGCTCCCAGGCAGGTGGGCCCCTTTGCTTCTGAGGGCTGGAGCTGGGAAGGTGTGTCTAAGCTGCCACCTGGTTTGAGAGCCCAAGGTCCCCAATCCTGCTGGCCCATGGCTCACCTAGGGGCTGCCTATCAGGCTTGGGCCCATTTGCCTGTCTCCCTCTAGGAGGGGGCATCTCCAGCTATGCAGACAGCCCTTCCAGGGCTGGCCAGAGTCTTGTTGAATGCTTGGACCAGGCACTTCAGGAGGTGCCCGAAGAGAGACACGTGAGCACACCCCTCTACCTGGGAGCCACAGCAGGCATGCGCCTGCTCAAGTGAGTGTGCCCGCCCCCTGACCATCATCTCCACAACAGCCTCAGCACAGGGTGGGCCCCCGCACACCCTCAGCCGCGGCCCCGGGCAGACACGGTGCACCCCAGCCGCAGGATCTTGGCTACCTGGGGCGGATGCCCCTCAGAGTCCTCCCTGTGTTACAGCCTGACCAGTCCAGAGGCCTCGGCCAATGTGCTTGCGGCTGCGACCCAGACGCTGACCCAGTATCCCTTTGATTTCCGTGGTGCCCACATCCTCTCGGGCCAGGACGAGGGGGTGTTTGGTTGGGTGACCGCCAACTACCTGCTGGAGAACTTCATCAAGGTGGGCCTGATGGCCAGCCCAGTGAGCCAGGGGGCGTGGGACCCACCCACTGGCTGACCCCAACCTCCACTCCCCACAGTACAGCTGGGTGGGCCGGTGGTTCCGGCCAAGGAAGGGGACGCTGGGGGCCATGGACCTGGGGGGCGCCTCCACTCAGATCACCTTCGAGACGGCCAGCCCAGCTGAGGATCCAGCCAGTGAGGTCCACCTTCGGCTCTACGGCCAGCACTACCGGGTCTACACGCACAGCTTCCTCTGCTATGGCCGTGACCAGGTCCTCCGGAGGCTGCTGGCTGGTGCACTGCAGGTGCCCCACCGCCCCGGCCCACCTGCACTACTGTGCCCTCCTGGAAGGAGGGGGGGTGAGAAGAGATGGGAGCCAAGGGTCCAGGGCAGAGCCTGGACTGAGGGGGGCTGCTCTGGGCAGCAGAAGCCAAAGCTGGGCTTTAATCAGCCGGCAGGACAGATGCGAGCGATCTCTCATGCGCAAAAGCCAGGTGGTCTGGGTGGGTCTGGTGAGTGCCTGGCTGGCTCTCCAAAGGCCTGGAGTGCCTGGCCAGGGGGGTGGGTTTTGTCCAGCAGACAGTGGGGAGCCATGGATTGCTCTTGAGCACAGAAGCGATGTTGCCCAAGCGGGACTACGGGAGATTCATCAGGCAGGTCCTCTGGGGAGGGCCTCTGAAGGCCCCGGGCTGGGGGCGGTGGGCAGTGCCTGGCGTAGGGGTGATGCCTGTCGCACCCTTGCATTCCCCCCCAGACCCATGGCTTCCACCCTTGCTGGCCAAGGGGCTATTCCACCCACGTGCTGCTTCAGGACGTGTATGAGTCTCCATGCACTGCGGCCCAGCGGCCCCAGGCCTTCAACAACAGCACCAGGGTCAGCTTGTCCGGGACTAGCGACCCTGCCCTCTGCCGTAGCCTCATCATGGGACTCTTCAATTTCTCCTCCTGCCGCTTCTCCCGATGTTCCTTCAATGGCATCTTCCAGCCCCCTGTGGCTGGGAACTTCATCGTGAGTCCAGGGGATGGGGGTGGGGGCCAGTGCCCTGTAGCCTGTGGGGTGTGCTCTTGGTATGACTGTACCCCCCTTGCAGGCCTTCTCTGCCTTCTTCTACACCATGGACTTCCTGCGGACGGTGATGGGGCTGCCTGTGGCAACCTGGCCGCAGCTGGAGGCAGCGGTGGTCACGGTCTGCAACCAGACATGGAGTGAGGTGAGGCCTCCTCCCTGCTCCCCCAGGGCTGCGTAAGAGGGCCCGGCCAGCCAGCATCAGGCCCCCCTGACCAAGATCTGGAGGACAGAGGGAACAGCAGGGCACATGCAGTGAAGTGGGGTGGGGAACGGTTGTAGCAGGTAGGACTGGCAGAGCTTAGGGGTAGGGGAGCCAGGCTTCAAAGACATCTTCCAGGTTTCTGGCTTCTGCCACTCATCAGACACGTGCCAAGTAAAGGAAGTGGTGTTTTCATAGGTGGAGCGTGGGGTGCCTGCCAAACCTCGGGAGAAACACAGTGTCTCTAGGCTCTGGCGGTGACAGAGGCCCCACCCTGTCTTCTCTGTATCTAAGTCTCAGGCAGACATGGCCGGCGGGGGTGGGGGGAGAATGGGGGGCAAAAGGCTAGCCCAAGGTCCATGCTGAAGGCCTGGTGCTTCTCCTGGGCCCCTGACCTCGCACTAAGGTTGCTGCCAGCCTGCTGCTCCCTGGGTGGCCGTCCCTGCTGGCCCCTCGAGGTCCACCTCCAAAGCAGGGGTAGCCCACTGCCATCCGGAAGTCACACTGTTGGTCCTGGAGGGAACCCTCCTGCCTGGGGGCGGTGGCCCCTTTGGCCGTGATGCGTCTCTGGCCCCTCATTGCCCGTGGGTGTGTGTTGGGTTGGAGGGGTACAGCACGCCGCCGGCCACCGCTCCTCGTGGGCCAAGACCTCCAGGTGGCCGCCCGCCCAACAGTCTCTCCTGTGCGTCGCAGCTACAGGCTCGGGCCCCGGGGGAGCGGGCCCGCCTGCCCGACCACTGCGCGGGGGCCATGTTCGTGCAGCAGCTGCTGAGCCGCGGCTACGGCTTCCACGAGCGCGCCTTCGGAGGGGTGACCTTCCAGAAGAAGGTGGGAGCCGGCGGTCCGGGGGCGCGGAGGGGCGGGGCCTCCCCGGGCTGCGCGGGGGGCTGAGGCCGAGCCCCTCGCCCGCAGGCCGGGGACGCCGCTGTCGGCTGGGCGCTCGGCTACATGCTGAACCTGACCAACCTGATCCCCGCCGAGCCGCCGGCGCTGCGCAAGGGCACAGACTTCAGCGCCTGGGTCGTCCTTGTCCTGCTCTTCGCCGCCATGCTTCTGGCCGCGTTCGTCCTGCTGCTGCGCCAGGCGCGCTCGGCCAACTCGTCGAGCGCCATCTAGGGGCGAGCTGGGGACCGCTGCCCCCGTCGCGTCTCCCACCCCCACCGCCCCCACCCCACCGCTCCGCCGACCGAGACGCGGACGCTGGCGTGCACGCCCACGGGGGGCCGGGCTGCGCGAAGGGAACCGAGTCCAGGCCCTGCCTGCCGGCCCCAACATCCTGCAGCCTACAGGGTCTCCCGGCCCTCCTCTTCCTGGGGGTGGGGGATTCAGACCCCCGCAGCCCTCAGCCCGTTCAGGGCTGGGTGTGTAGGGAGTGGAGTTAGGGCCCTCGGAGCACCCCCGCCCTCCCGGGTCTGGGTCTGTATGAGGGGGAGGGTCAGAGCCCACAGCGCCTACTTGTAAAAATTTTGTAATACAAACTTCTTTCTAGAGCACTGGAGAGAATGTTCATAGGGTGGGGCCTCCTTGCAGCTGCCCACCCCCCCTCCCCGCAGCTGTGTTGGCCAGGAAGACCCACTGCTAGTCCCAAGGCTGGCCCCAGGCTCTTCCTACTTCCTTCCTCCCTGGGCACAGACACAGAGCGGTGAAGATCCTGCTCCCCTGCTCCAGGGCGGGCCTGGAGTAGCTGTGGGATGGCGGCCCAAGAGAAAGTCCCCGAGTCCCCTGAGTCTTATCTGGCCAGCGGGGCCCCTGCAGCACCTCCAGATCTGCGACAGTGACCCAAGCAAGACTGGAGGCTGGGCCCTGGCCTAGAATTGGCCTGGGGGTGAGGGTGGGGAGCGTGGAGGTGGTAGAAAGGGGAGGTAGTGGGCAAGGCAGCCGTCTAGAGCACTCAGTGCTGGAAGGGACTGGGGGCCCCGGGCGGGGGGGAACTCTCGACGGGAAGTGGTGCTGGGGGCGAGTTGAGATGAGGGCCAGGAGGGTGCCGGGCCCCAGTGCTCAGAGAGAAGCACCTGGTGAGGAGCCTGGCTATAAAGCCCAGGTGCTGTCACATTGGGACACAGCTCCCCTCCTGCCTGGGTGCCCTCTTCCGCATCCCCAGGAGGTTCCAACCTTGCCACGGGGTGGGGTAGGGTAGAGAGCTGGTGGGCGCCCCCACCTGCTGCTCCTGCAGCCTCGGCCTGTAAGCACTGTATTGTTCAGCGTGGGAAGGCATGGTTTGGGCTCTGTCTCCCTGCCCCCCAACCTTTCTAGAAAGTGAGCGCAGACACTATTTCTGTCTGGTCAGTGGCCTGAGGGGAGAACGGCGGTCCTGCTCGCGCACCCCCACCTTCTTCAGGGTTTCGGGGTTTCGAGCCATTCACAACCCTGGGGGCAGTCAGCCCTCTCTTTGGAGTTCTGAGGCACAGAGGGCTGAGGGGAAGCATGGGGGTGCTCACCCTTGTTCTCTCAGTGAGGTGAGTCAGAGGCAGGTTTCCCAGGTGGGATGGGTGGGCGTGCTCTCTGGGGGCAACAGGTGCAGAGGGAGGGGGTGCATCCATAGCTGCTTGTTGTCCTGAGGCCTCAGGGACCTAGGGACCGTGGACAGCTCCCAGCTGTCACTCATCAGCCGCTCCAGGTCACTCTTGCCCCCTGGTGGCCTCACTGAGAGCAGCCGCCCCATTCCAACCATAGCGGTCACCAGCACCTGCCTCCTTCTGGGCGTGTGCTTGCTTTTATCATGGGTCTCTGAGGGCCCAGGTGCGTCTTTGGACGCACCTTTTCCTCCGTGTGCGCCTGGTGTCCCGGAGTTCCTGGGGCTCGCGCCTCCAGGCCCCAGGCAGGTCCCCTGCTCCAGCGGGGTGGAGGTTGGGGGTTGGGTGGGATCCCGAGGGAAAAGTGTATCCCGGGGAAGCCCACCCCAGGCCGAGCCGTGTATGTAGAGAACAGAGAAGGTCCCCGGCAGCAGAGGCCACAGGAGTCGAGGCACCCCGAGGCCCCGAGCGAGGAGGTGGAATCAGAACCCGAGGAAGGGGGAGGGGGCGCAACCTGGAGGCGCCGTCCCGCCCCCTCAGGTGGAGCGCGCAGGCGCACTCCCCTAGAGCCGCTCGCCGCCGCGCCTCGATCCCGGATCCTTTGCCGCAGCGTCAGCGCCGCCGCCGCCTCCTTTCCTCCTCCGCCTCCGCGCCCCCCTCCTCCGCCGCCGCCTCCCCGACGCGACGCCCGCAGGCCGCGCCGAGCCCCGGGCCGCGCGGTGCCATGCTGCCCCGGCGGCGGCGCTGAAGGATGGCGACACCCGTCCCTCCGCCCTCCCCGCGACACCTGCGGCTGCTGCGGCTGCTGCTCTCCGGCCTCGTCCTCGGCGCGGCCCTGCGCGGTGCCTCCGCCGGCCGCCCGGGTGAGCGAGTGCGGCCAGCGCAGGCCGCGGGGCGCCCTGGGGCCCGGGATCGCCCGGCGGCGCGGCGCCGTCACCCTCCCCGCCGCCGCCGCCCTCGCCCGGGCCGCAGGCCCCGCCTCGCCCGGGATGGGGTAAACAGGTCCGGCCCGGAGGGCGCGGCGCCCCGGCCACCGAAGGGCTCTGCCCGATGGGGCTTCTCCTGGGTTCCTGGCGGCGAACGTGAAGTTCACGCGCGTCTTGTCTTTGTCTCTGGATCCGTGGGCTTGCTGCGTGTCTGTGTCTGTGTCTGAGGAGGGTTCTCTCCGGGTGCGCCCGCCGCTGGGAATCTGTCCTGTGCGCGTCTCTGTGTGTGCGCTTCTTGGGCTCCGTGGGTGCGGGCCTGGCGCCGGGTGCCTGCCGGCCATGCAGCTCGTGTCTGTCCTGGGGTCGGGGTCGCAGTGCTGGTCTGCCTGTCCCCATGCCTCGGGTGGTGTTGGGCACGAACCTTGCTTTGCTGCTGTGGGGGAGTCTGAATTGTCCCAGGCTTAGGGGCTTGTTGCGGCTTCAGTGGAGGCACGAGGCGCTGCCCTCGAGGGCCCTCTTATGCGCCAGGGGCAGAGCTTGAGGAGCCCAGGGTCCTGGGAGACCCGCCCTGCTTCCCAGTTGGGCACCAAAGCTCCAGGCGCGAAGGTCTGCAGGAACCCAGGATCCAAAACGCACCCCCACCCCAGGGCTGAACTGGGAGACTATGCTCATACATTCATTCACTTCTGGCAGCAACATAGGAGAGATGCTATTCTTAGCCCATTTTACAGATGAGAAAACTGAGGTACAAAGAAGTTAAGTGACTGGTACGTGGCACAGCTGGGATGCCAACCTGGGCCTTGTGGTTCTGTGTGTGTGGCCTCAAGAGGCCACACCAGGGCAGACTTCCTCCTGGACACAGCGCCCCTGGACAGGAGGCCGGAGCATGGCTGACCCAGGAAAATGGAGGCTGCCTGCAGAGAACCTGGCTCTGAGACATGCAGGGTGGGGCCTCCTGAGGAAATGGAGAGTAACCTCTATGCTGAGTCCCTGGGGTGGACAGGTGCCATCCCCGCTGCTCATTAGCATTATGAACTCTCCCAGATGCCGGGTGTGGTGCTAGCCACTCTCCAGCTGCCACTGTTCCTGGGATCTCTTCCTGCGCCCCGAGGCTGGAGTGCACCCCAGGATTAGCCAGGCAGCCGCCCTGTCTTTCTAGGCTGGGGGACTGGGAGTGTAGGGAGGCCTCTGGCACCCAGACCCTGGAACCAGCTTGGTGCTTCAGACCTCTACCCTTGGCCTGCGCACTCTGGGTTCTCAGCACCTGCAGCAGGGACTGCCTGACTCCCCAGGTACCCCAGCTGGTGGTTGGGGTCCAGACTGATGGGCTGGCCCAGGCTTAACATTTTAACTAGCCCACGCCCCAGGCCAGCTCTCTGATACCGGTGCCTGTTGGCCCAGGTAGTACAGAATGGGGGTCCCCTGGATGGAAGTCGGCCCGCCTGCTGCAAGGGCTGCTGGACCTTCCTGCCTACAGATAGGAGGCTGGGAGTATCAGGTTACCAAGGAAACCAAGTCAGGCCAGTCAAGGTCTGGAGAAGGACAGAGCCAGCACTCCCTGATCCCCCACGTACCTCGGGCCCCAGTGGCCCTCCTGCAGTGTAGGGTGGGGGCTAGGTGGAGAGGAATAGGCCTGGTGCTCCAGAGACACCCCATCCCAGCCTCCCCAACCAGGATCGACAGTCCTGCTGGGTATCTTCCTGGGTCCTCTGGCCCTGCTGCCCTGTAACTGGGGCCAGTGTCCTGGGCTTGAGAGCATTCCCTAGTTTTGAGGCAACTCACCTTCTGTATCCCAGCAGGGAAACTGAGGCATAGAGGGCTACTGCTTTCCATCCCCCAGCATCAGGATGGGACCCATTGGCCATCTATACAGGACACCAGAGTTTGGGCCCAAAGTCAGGGACTGGGCCTGGCCCAAAGTCCCAGGGACGCCCAGCGTGACTGCGGGAGTGACCCTGGCCTGGCTTTTGTATCTCAAGCAAGTGAGACTTGCTGACCCCATTCTAGGACTCCCCAGCTCAGCAGCTTCTCTGGGCTCTGGAGACAAGCCAGAGAGCAGACACAGGGGGGAGGGACTGTCTTCCCTTGTTCTGTGCCACCTTCTAGCTCTGCTGTAGGGCTGTGGGATGACAGGATGGGACTTGCTGAGGTGGTGGGAGAGGGGGTTGGCCAGCATCTTATGCTGCCCCCGAGGCAGAGAGACCTGGGCCCCACCTTCTAGGGCTTCCAGCCTGGATGGAGGGTCCAGGGCTTGCTCGGGGCCTGTTGAGACAGGAGGCAGGACCTACAGGGCTGCACAGCCCTGGCCAGGAGAGCTGGTGCTGCCCAGACAGTGAGGGACAGCTTCCGCACAGGGCTGGCTCAGGCCTGGAAAGTGGACTCTGGGGAGTGGGTGGGGCAGGGGATTTCCGATAAGTGTTGGGACAGCTTGTCTTCCTGGTCCTGATCTGTGGCTGTTGGGAGGAAGGGCCTGCCCAGAACAATGGCTGGAGCCAGGCCAGACTGGGTCAGCTCTGTGGGGGAGGGGTGGCCAGGGCAGTGACCGTACCACCTCTGTGCTGGGGCTGGGCCGAGCTGGGCGGTGATCGGCTCTGCCTTCTGCTTCCTTCCTAGATGCAGCTGCCTGTCCTGGGAGCCTAGATTGCGCCCTGAAGAGGCGGGCGCGGTGCCCCCCAGGCGCGCATGTCTGTGGGCCCTGCCTTCAGCCCTTCCAGGAAGACCAGCAAGGGCTCTGTGTGCCCAGGACGCACCGGCCTATGGGTACGGGAGAGAAGAATGTGCTTCCCCCCCTCCCCTGCCCTGATATTTTTGCCACTCAGCCTCAGCTCCTGGGTCCGCTGAGCTTCATTGGTCTGCCAGAGACTTTTATGTCTCCGAGTGGCCTGGTGATCTTTCCAGATAGCACCAGCCCAGAGCCTGGCAGCGGTCTGAGGTGTGGGGCAGTTGGCCCCTACCAGGGCAGGGGGTGTCCAGTGTGAAATGCTGGGGTGATCCCAGGAGAGAAGGAGTCAGAGTTCCCATCCCCTGCCCCCTGCCCCGGGCTGCCTGGGCCTCTGCCCCGTGTGCCCTCTTTCTCCATGGCTCACTCATCCTGTGCAATCCGTGTGGCTCACCCGGCGATCTGAGCCCAGAATGTCTGGACAGCCAGCCAGATGTTGAACGGCCTTAGGTGTGATGGGGCATTACAGAGGGATGCTGGGGGTGCTGACGTCTGCTGGGGCAGGAGGACCTTCCTGGAGGAGAAACACATTCCTGGCAGTGAGGGGGGCCGCGGAAGGAGATGTACAGGCCTGCTTTAGAAGGTGGCAGGTGCTCTGCTCTTTCCCTGCTGTGTGGAGTGTCTACTTGGAGCCTCTGTCTGGACTGTGGGGCCCGTGGCAGGGACAAGGAGGGGGGGCCCAGCCACCAGCCCTGTCCCAACAGCTGCCCTCAGTTCCTACTGATTAACTGGTGGGGGTGGGGGGGAAAGAATGGGGCCTCTCCCCTCTTCTTAAGGAGTCACTGCCTGTCTTGGTAGAAAAGGGGTGAGTGATGCATGGGTAACAGGTAGGGTGAGGGGCACCCCTTCCCTTCTCCTCCTGGCCTTTGCGCATTCCCCTGACACCTCCACTCCCTTGCTCCCGCCCCCACTTTCCTGGGAAAGCTGCTGCTCACGGGGACTGCCTTCAGCCGTCACCAAGGCAACTCAGGATGGCCAGGGACTGCAGGCCTGGAGGGAGAAGGAGGCCTGGGCGGGGCGGGGGGGGGGGGATCTGGGTCCTGGATGGGCCTCACCTCCTCTGGAGGGCCACCTGCAGCTGGTGTTGCCAGGGCGGGGCTGGGGGCCTCCCCACCTGATGGCCCCTCATCCTCTCCAGGGGAGAGCCTGCCCAGGCCCCGACTGGAAGATGAGATTGACCTGCTGGCCCAGGAGCTGGCCCGGCAGGAACCACCACGGCACTCCCCACTCAGTGCCCAGCCCCAGCCTGGAGCCCGACAGCAGCAGCTGGAGCCCGGTGAGACCCAGCCCATTCCCCCGGGGCCTCCCTACCACTTTTGACCCCTGAGCTGGTCCTAGTGTTCTAACCTGCCTTCTCTCTGCAGCAGCCACCCTGGGGCTCTCAGAGCGCCGCCAGGGCCCCAAGCTGGGGCCCCCCTCCACTCGGGGAGCCCCTGCGCCCACGCCCCACACCTCCTTGGGCTCCCCCGTGTCGTCTCTGCCAGTGCACGTGGCCCCCTTGGAGCCCCGGGGCGAGCGCGGTGACGGACTCGCCCTCGGTAGGTGTGCAGGTCTGTCGGTCTCGGGGGGCAGGAGGCAGGGTCCCTCCCCGAAGGCCGCCCTCACCGCACCCCCTCCCCGCAGTGCTCGTCGTGGCGTGCTCGGTAGCCGGCGCAGCCGCCCTCGCCGTGGCGGCTCTCTGCTGGTGCAGGTGAGCGCGGGGCGGGCCAGGCGGACGGGGGACGGCGGGCGGCGGCTCCGCGGGTCTCAGGCTCCACTCCCCGCAGGCTGCAGCGAGACGCCCGCCTGACCCAGAAGGCCGACTACGCGGCCCCGCAGGCGCCCGGCTCCCCCGCAACGCCCGGGATCTCGGTGCGTGGCCCCGCCCCGGCCCCGCCCCCCCGCCCTCGCCTCCGCGGCCTGACCCCCCGCCCTCTCCCCGCGCAGCCCGGCGACCAGAGGCTAGCTCACAGCGCCGAGATGTACCACTACCAGCACCAGAGACAGCAGATGCGGTGCCTGGAGCGGTGAGAGGCCCCCACCCAGCCCGCCCACTCCCCCGCTGGCCGCCGCACCCCCGGCGCCGCGCCCCGTGCTCGGCCCGCCCACCCACCGCCCCGGGCTCTGGGCCGAGGTGCGCCGAGCGGGCCACTGGCACTGGAGGGTGTGGGAGGACCTAGCGATCCCGCCCCCTACTCAGGCATAAAGAGCCGCCCAAGGAGCTGGAGTCCTTGTCCTCAGACGAGGAGAACGAAGACGGTGATTTCACGGTGTACGAGTGCCCGGGCCTGGCCCCGGTGAGTCCTGCGGCAGGAGCCCTAGGCCGGGCGGCGGGGAGGGGGCAGCGGTGGGGGCGGGCGGGGTGGGGACTCCCCCGTGCGCCCCCACCGCCGCCGGCCTGACCCCGGCCTTCACAGACCGGAGAGATGGAGGTCCGGAACCCGCTGTTCGACCACTCCTCGCTGTCCGCGCCCTTGCCGCAGTGACCTGAAGGCTGCCGCTCCCTTCTCCCCCACTGCATCCCCCAGGGGGGGGGGGGGGGGGGGGGGGGGGGCAGGGCCCAGCGTTTCCCATTAAAGAGACCGTGTTCTCACAGTGGGCGTGCTTGTGGCTGGGCCAGGGCACGAGGGTGGGGGTGGGGGCGGGAACCCCTTATTGAGGAGACTCAACCCCCTTCTGCCAGGGACCTTCTCTTTCTTCTTGCACCTGTCCTCTTGAGTCTGAACCCCCAAATGGGGGGATAGGGAGAGCCCTGAGACCAGGCGTGGATGAGGAATCCTGGAAACAAAACCAATTAAAGTGCATTTCAAACCAGTCATCTGGGTGTACTGGAGACTGACCTCCATCCCACCACTTGGGGCCACATGGATGGACCCTGTAGCGGAGGCCTGGGGCTTCCTCCTACACTCCCAGAGATGGTGGGCGTGGGGTGCATGTCTGGGCCCCCCACCCCCGCTCCTGCTCTGAAAGGCCTTCTCACCCCCTGCTGGGGAAGAGAGCCTTTATTTTTCTACCAACACAAGAGCACCCCTACTCTTTTCCTCCTGTAAGCCTCACCCCTACTGAAACTTCTGTCTCAAGGAGGGGAGGGGAGCAGTGAAGTATAGGCTCAGGCTGGTCTGGAGTTGGTACCACTCCCCAAAAGGTCCCACTCCATGTATGCTGGAAAGAGCAGGGGTGTGAGGGCAGTGGGTACCCAACATCCATTTCTGCTCCTGTCCACCTGGGCCGGAAGGTGGGGAAGAACAGCATGCAGGCCCTGAGTGTGGGTTTGTGATGGGAACCACAGAGGCCCCTGGGCCCCTGCAGCCTATGTGGGGCAGAGGGATCTGAGGGACGCAGGCTCCACACAGGCTTGTAGACCAGGGTGGGCTGGGCGAGGAGACAGGGCAGCAGGGACCCTGAATGTCAGGAGCTGTGTCGCGGCTCACCCCAGCCACTGACCAGGAGCAGGGAGGCCGGTGGAAGAGAAGATTGACCTTCAGAGCAGGGAGCTGCCCTGTGTGTCACCGGTGCAGAGGCTGGGTGGGGAGAGGGGTTTTGGGGGCCCAGGGAGCAGCAGGGCCTGCTGCGGATGGAGTGCAGGGGTGGGACCGGCCTGCCCCACTGAGGCTGGGGAGGGGAAAGGGTCAGATGCAGAAGCCCCTTGGTGGTTCTTGGGGGGTGGGGGTCCAGAGAATACTGAACTTCGGGCCCCCGGATAGATGGGGGCAGCCCTGAGAGGAGAAAACAAGGTCCATTTGGGTTCCTGAGGAGAGACCGGTGGGCTGGGCTGGGGGAAATGGGTTTGCCCCTGCTTGGATCGAATGGCTTGTCCTACAACAGTCCATCTCTAGGGCCAGGGCCCATCCAGACTGGGAAGTCCCTCCCCTCCACCCCGACTTGGGCTGGCCCTCAGCTGGGAGCCTCAGTTTCCCTTCTGTGCACTGGTGTGGGGGATGGCAGGAGGCATGGGAGCTGGGAACCTGTGCAAGGTGAGGGCAGGCCGGTGAGGATCACCTGTCCACTGTCATTTAACCTGTGCCAGAAGGGAAGGTAGCCATGGAGGAAATGGGGCATGGAGCAGTCCCAGCCTCACTCAAGAAGGCCCAGGCAGTCTGGCTTGCCGGCTGGCGCCCACATAGAAGTTCCCCTTGATATCTTGGGTCAGGCCCAGCATCAAGACGCTTGTGTTTTGCACTTCCCGTGGGCCTGACCTGGGCAGAGAGCGGGCACCCGGTCTTTTCTAGCTCCTCAGAGGTTCCCAACCTGTCCCCAGGGCCCTTGCTGGCTGCCTAGTCCCTGGGGCCCCAAGCAGGAGGGCCCCCTTCCGGAGCAGCTGCAGTGAGGCAGGATGGGCATGTCTGGGCCAGGAAAGGGAGGGCAGGGGCTGGGCTCCTCCAGGCAGTGGGGTCTCCCTCAGCCGGCTTACCTGGCACAGGGCCCTAAGCAGCTCAGCAGCCCACTCCCCACCTGCTTCCTTTGGCTTCCATCGGCCTCAGGCTAGCTCAGACAGAGCCAGTCCCTGCTTTTCTCTAAACTTCTACAACCACACTTTCTCCCATAGGCCCAGAGTGCTGTGGGCTGCCCTGAGGCAGGGGCCTAGGGTCCAGGGAAGCCCTATCTCCACAGGGACCCCTGGAGACCCCAATCCTGGGCAAGGGGCCCATTACCTTTCTCCACACCACCTGTAGCCTCAGAGCCCCCTGCTGCTGTTCCCGCCACCGTCCCAAGGGCCCTGGCCCAAGAGCAACCTTTTTGGTACAAGAAGCTGATCTTGTCTCTGCCCTCGGAGCCCACCCATGCTTCAGCCCCTTAGCCAACCTTCCCCGGCTTGGCATCCTGTCTGAGCATAGATGACAAAGGGTGACATTCCCACAGCCCAGCATAGACCCTGAGGGGACACTCATCTGTTTGGAGTTTGCGAGACCCTGGGGGTCAGACCACGCTGGGCACAGAATGTGGGGTGCTGTGGGCCCTTAGCCACGACCCTACGAGGTGGGAACCTTTCCATCTGCAGACTCGAGGAAGTGGTGCTCTCCTCCTGCAGGTCAGACACACTTCCCCGTCAGCCTGGGTCGCTGGCTGGGCTGGTCCTGGATTCCCAGTCCCCCAGCGACACCCCCACACCAGGCGTGCCGCCCACCAGAGCACGTGGCGTGCAGAACGGAAAGAGCCGAGCCAAACTCAGGTTCAGGGCACAGACCTCCTGCAGCCGTTCACTTCCGGATAAGGACGTGAACGTGCCCCCTGGCCTGGGCAGGAAGGGAAGGGGCGGGAGAGCGGGCGCTGCACGGCTGGCAGGCACCAGTGTCCCCTGCTGCTCCAGGCAGCTGCCCGTCCCGCCACCGGCTGCAGCTGGCTCCCCGCACAGCCCTCGCGCTATACCCCTAACCTGGGAGTTCATGGGCCACTGCGCTCCCTGCACCCACCTTCCCAAGGCGTTCCCTGAACCCCGGGCTCCTCTCGTCCTTGACAGCCAAGTGTGCGCGGGCTCCCTCTGCAGGAGCCACATGGCTTTGGATCTCAGCCTCCAGGGGGCCTGCTGGGCACACCTATGGACTCTGCCTCACTCAAGCTCACACTTGGGGCGGGTGCGCAGCTAGGCTCTGGCCCTCTCTCCCTGAGGCACCTCCAGGCTGGGGCTAAGGCCAGGTGGCCCTAGGTGCTGTTGTCTGCAAGTGGGAGGCGGTCAGCAGGCCAGTGGCCTGGCCTCCATCTGGTTTGAGGCTCCTTCCGCAGGTGCCCCCCAGGAGGCTGGCCCTGCAGCAGCCTTGAGGGCTTGGCTGCGCTCCTGATTCCGAGATGCTCACAGGCTATGGAGCTGGACCTGGGTGCCCACCTGCGTCCCAGTGAGTCACAAGGCCTGGGGTGAGATGGAAGGTTGAGGCCCCCTCTTTCCCTTTGACTCATGCTGTCTCACCTTCTTCGCTTTCCTCTGAGAGCCTCTCACTCTGACCTGTTTCTGGGCCAAATCTCGGGGCCCCATTTCCCAGCCAGCACGTTCCCACGACAGGGCCCCTGTGGTTGCCAACCCAAGCTGGCAGGCGTTTGACGGGGGGGGGGGGGGGGGGGGGGCGGCGGGGGGGGGGGGGGGGGGGGCCCCCCCCACCCCCCCCGGGAGGG
>NC_058415.1:92834812-92840476 GCF_002201575.2 Neomonachus schauinslandi | reverse complement strand
GGGCACCCAGCAGGTGGTGAAGTGTGCGGGAAGGAGCTGATCCCGTTGGGGGAGGCTCCTTCGAATCCACCCAGGAAGGGACCAGTGTGTGGGTATGGGTGAGGCCTGTGGCAGGGGCCCCGGCCAGCCTGGCCGTGCAAACAGGAAGGGCAGGGGCACTGGCAGCCAGAAACGGGATCAGCTCCTTCCCGCACACTTCACCACCTGCTGGGTGCCCGCCCCACGGAAAGGTGGGCTGAAGTAAGGCCGGAAGCCAGGGCGTGGCTCCTCTGCGGTCCCCCTGCCAGAGAAGAGATGCCAGGGTGGGGCCAAAGGCCCATGCCACCGTGGTCACCTCCCTAGTCTTTGGGCCGCTAGAGGGGCGAGGGCTGGCCACAGCCGCCGGCTCTGGTCAAGCCCTGGTGCCCCCCAGCTGGGAGTCAGGCCTGGCGGCTGCATCCACAACACACCACCAGATGGTTTCCACCAGATCCTATGGCCTCTCTTCCCTCCTTGGATATTACGCAAAGCTCCCCGGCACAGCTCGGAGGTTTTGCAGGGGCTGGGGAGCCTCAGAGATGCCCCACTCCTCCTCTCCTGCCCTGGCCCCTGTCTCCTCGGGGGTGCAATGCCAGCCCCCTGGCTCCACCAGGATGGCAGTCTGGTCCTCACTGAGGGGCAGGAGCTGGGGGAGGCCAGCAGCCCCAGGCGCCCAAGGGTGAAGCAGGAGGGGGACCACAGGGTGGTGGAAGGCCCTAAGGATGGCGAGGGGCAGGTGACCCAGGCCGTGGTTCCTGTTTGGTCCTCCTTCCACAACCCCCATCCCCCAGACTTCAAGAACGTGAGCGGCCTGAGGCCTCCAGATGCTGAGTGTGAGAGCCAGTCCTTGCCCTGCCACCTCCAGGACCAAGAAGGGTCCTGGAGGTGGCAGGGAAGGAAGCTGACGGGGCACCAGCTCGGCTGAGTGGGGAGCAGGCCAGAGCTCAGGGAAGTCTGATCATGCTGACTTACCGTATCTGCAGCTCAGAGGAACTGGAGCAGAAGGGGAAGGAACTTGACCTCCAGGCCTGGGCCCCCAGGGCTGGTCAGAGGGGAGGGGAGGGGAAAGGAGGAGGCCTCTGGACTTCTGCCTTCTTTTTGCTGGAGCAGGCACCAGCCCCCTACCTGCCAGAGTCAGGGACACAACGACTCCTTCCCTTTCCACTCTGGAAAGCCCCCTCTGTCCCCACCCCCACCATGGGCCTGGAGGAGGAGGCCTGGAGTCCCTGAGGGCAGGCCCCTGCCCACATCCCCGCTCCTCAGGAGCAGCAGCTCTTCCCAGGCCGGCCAGGACCCTGGGACTTCTGTGGACATGTGTCCTCGGGTGAGGAAAGAAGCACAGTGGGCCCTGCAGCCCACCCTGGGACTGGCACTCCTGGGACCCCGGGACCGAGACCCTTCCGCTGGGGACCTGGGTTCTAGGACATGGTGTCCTAGAGGTGGCAGGGGTGAGGTGGGGGGGGTAGCCCACTTAGGAGGCAAGGGAGAAACCTCAGCCTCCTGGCGGAGAGCTGAGCACAGCACATCTGCAGCCTGAGGGTCTGGGAGCGGCACGAGCAGGCGTTGAGCAGGGGAAGTGGGTGATGCCACCACAGGAGGGGAACGGCTGGCCTGGGGCTCCGCGCCGCCGCCAGGGGAAGTGTGCCCTGCCTTCCGGGCCTGGTGGCTGGCAGGGACTGGGTCCCTATGTCCAGGGGCAACCTCCACCTGGGACAGCGTGTCCTCGACTTGCCTGCCCAGCTGGTCATCCCCAGGCCTCTCGGAGCCCGGCCGGGGTGTGGGGGCATGACACTGGCCTGGGGATGGTGCCCCTCCTACCCCCGGCAGCCAGAGGATCAGAGTGGGAGGTGGGGTGAGGATGGTGGTTGATGCCAAAGGTCACCTCCAGGGCGGGGGGGGGTGGGGGGCAGGGGCGGGGCAGGGGCAGGAAGATCGCGGGCGGTCTCTCATCTCATCTCAGGCAGATGAAAGGGCAGCGCCTCCAGGTCGGGCTGAGCGTGAGGTTCAGCTGTGATTGCAGATACCTCTGCCTAGTGGCTGTTGTGATTTGAGATCCTCCGGTGTGCCGGGCGGCTAATTCTGGGAGCTGCGGATGAATAATGCTGGTGAGTGTCTGGTCTTCGGGGAGACGCGGGCTGGGAGGACGGGCCCGAGGGCAACCCTGGGAGCACAGCGGCTCTTTCTATGTCCTGTGTAGGGTGCGGCCCCTCCTGGAGGCTTCGGGCCTTGGGGGCCCTGGCTGGAGCCACCCTGCTTCCCGCCCTGTGGCTCCTGAGGCTACTCGGGGTGGCCCCTGTGCCAGGCCCTGCGCCCCCGCCCACGCTCACCATCCTCATCTGGCACTGGCCCTTCACCGACCAGCCCCCAGAGCTGCCCAGAAACACCTGTATCAGCTACGGGGTTGCCCGCTGCCACCTGAGTACCAACCACAGCCTGCTGGCCATCGCGGACGCTGTGGTCTTCCACCACCGTGAGCTGCAGACCCAGCGGGCTCGCCTGCCCCTGGCCCGCCGGCCGCGTGGGCAGCCCTGGGTGTGGGCCTCCATGGAGTCGCCCAGCCACACCCACGGCCTTGGGCGCCTCGGCGGCATCTTTAACTGGGTGCTGAGCTACCGGCGAGACTCCGATATCTTCGTGCCCTATGGCCGTCTGGAGCCTCACGCGGGGCCCGCACCGCCGCTGCCGGCCAAGGAGGGGGTGGCAGCCTGGGTGGTCAGCAACTTCCAGGAGCGGCAGCGGCGCGTGCAGCTGTACCAGCAGCTGGCGCCTCACCTGCAGGTGGATGTGTTCGGCCGTGCTAACAGGAAGCCACTCTGTGCCAACTGCTTGCTGCCCACCGTGGCCCGGTACCTCTTCTACTTGTCTTTCGAGAACTCGCAGCACCGGGACTACATCACGGAGAAGTTCTGGCGCAACGCGCTGGCAGCCGGGACCGTTCCTGTGGTGCTGGGGCCCCCGAGGGCCACGTACGAGGCCTTCGCACCCGCCGATGCCTTTGTGCACGTGGACGACTTCAGCACAGCCCAAGAGCTGGCCTCTTTCCTGGTTGGCATGAACGAGAGCTGCTACCGACGCTACTTTGCCTGGCGAGACCGGCTCCGTGTGCGGCTGTTTGGGGACTGGAGGGAGCGCTTTTGTGCCATCTGCACTCAGTACCCCCACCTGCCTCGAGGCCAGGTCTACCAGGACCTCAAGGGCTGGTTCCAAGCCTGAGCTCTGGCCAGAGGAGGAGGCGGAGGAGGGTGGCTGGGCGCCGGTGGTGTGGGTGGGAAGCTGGGTGTTGAAATCAGACCACAGGGCGTCCGGCCCCCACAGGCCGCCATCAGGTTAGTGCAGAGGCCGGGGCTGGAGGCTGGAAAGCAAGGGTTGGCGGGAGTGGGCTGGTCTGGGCAGGCTGCCCGGAGAAGGAGGCTCGTGGGCATTGGAGCAGAGGCATTCGGGGGTGAAGGTGACAGTGGGGAGTTAGTGGGGGTGCATGTTGCTAGTTGATCAAAGATACAGGCTCCCAAGGACCTCCGAGGACCTCCCTCCCCACCTTGATAAAATCCCAGGGGGATCCTCTGGCCCAGACACGGGCTGGGAGAGGCCAGAGGCAGGGCCCTCCTGCAGTCTGTAGGGGAAAAACCTGGGCCCCCAGACCTCCTCTGTCACCGAGGTCCCTTGGCTTGGGCCGTGCAGGTTCATCACCCACACCCTCCACCATGCTGGAGCCAGGCCCTGCGGACACCATGACAAGCAAGCCAGGTTGTTGGCCTTCTTGCAGCCTGCCGTCAGCTCTGGGAGGGGCAGTGGTCAATAAAGAAAGGGAGGACAAGAAGGGCACGCGCTGAGTCTTGGCCTGTCTGCCCTCCCCCTGCCGCTTCATCCCCCTGCCACACAGGCCTCCTTGTCCTGATGGGATCCCGCCGGCTCCTCCTCAAGGCCTCTGGGCTCCCCGTGCTTAAGAGACCCTCCCCCACACCGTGGGGCCTGCCATCTTCCTTCGGCCCCTGCTAAATGAACGGCACGGCACCGGGGAGCCTTTCCTGACCCCCAAAAGGCCGAGATGGGTGGAGAGTAGGGGGTGCCGAGGTCTGAAACCTGGCTGGGGACGTCAAAGATGCCTCGTCTTGAAGGCCCTGGGAGGGTGTCTGGTGTGTGGCAGGATCTGCTCCGTGGTGTAGGGCTGGCTCTGCCTGGTGGCTGGTGACCACACGGGTGGCAGGGGGTCCCGAGCATGCTGCTGCAGCCTGGCGAGCCCCTGTGAGAGGTGAAGCTGGTGCTGCAGATCGGGGCCCCAACAGGATGCTCCACAGGGGTAGGGGTCAGGATTTGTCCTTGCCCCAGATGGGGGTGGGCGGCAGGTGGAGGCCGGAAGCTGCCCTCCCCCTTGACCGTGGCTTGTGTGAAAGGCCTGCCAGTGACTTCCTGCCCCGCCCTAGCCCCACGTGCTGACCAGGGAGAAGGATGTGGGATTGTAAAGAAGGAGCGGGGAAGGGACAGGTAGCTGTGGTCCCCCAGGCCTGCGATTCAGTTTAGGGGAGCCCTCTATGTGCACCCCCTATGTGCACGCCCCCCACACTGGACATCACCTGACCTGCCTCTCCCATTGGCAAGTGGGGAGACTGACGTTGGGGGGGGCCCTCAGAGCCACCCACCAGGGTTCCCTGCCCTCTGAATCCCCCTGCTGGCCACCTGGGGACACTGCAGCCTCCCTCCCCCAGCCACCAAACAGCCTCTGCGGAATTCACTCCACTCCAATTCCATCTGCAAGGGCCGGACTGGCTCTCGGATGTGGGGAGAGAAATGAGCCACTCACCGAGGGGCAGCCTCAGTCTCCCCGAGGACCCTGTCTACCCCACCTGCAGGGAACCGCTTCCCTGGGCCAGAGCCCGGCCAGGCCCATCCTGCCACTTGGTCACCAAGTGGTTCATTCTCAAGGGACACAGGGAATTCTCACAGCGGTGGGACAGCCCCCCTGCAGGCCCCCTCGCAAGCGCTCACTCCTCCCTTAAGTGGCGTGGGTCAGGAAGCACCTGCTTGGGCCAGAACGTTGATTCTTGAAGACTCGAGGGCAGACACTGCCCGCCCTGCACAGGTGGGATCTCCAGCCAGGACTAAGCTGTCCCCTCCCCACGTGCGGGCGGCTACCCCCTTCCAGCCTGGCAGTGACGCTGGGGACCGGGACCTGGCTCTGACGTCCGGATGAAATTCTTGCCCCCAGCACTTCTGCGCGGGCGGGCGGAGGTCGTGCACCCCCTCAGCATCCACCCAGGGTGCCCTGGGGGCCAGTGACCATCTTGGGGCGCCTCTGCGGGACGATTCCAATGGGGGTTGCTGCGCGCCGGCCACATGCCCCTGGGAGAAGAGCACCCCAGACGGGGGTGAGTCGGGGGTTTAGATGTGAGCTCTGGGGCACGTCACTTCAACGCCTGGCGAGATGGGGGCGACCAACGAAGCCTCCCGTGGCTGGCCGGGTGGAGCTCCAGGAACGGCCCGGCAGGGCGGCGGGGGTTCCGGACGCAGCTCCGGGCGGCGGGCGCAGCGCGGCGCCTTTAGGCGGGGGCGGCGCGGGCGGGGGGCGGCCGCGAGTGGCTGTCACCGGCCGCCGGGGCGGAGCCAGCGCGGAGCCGGTCCCGGACGCCCCAGACCCCGCCCCGCGCGGGC